>NW_025534400.1:0-206975 GCF_020615455.1 Coregonus clupeaformis | reverse complement strand
CTGTCATTGGGTGTTTTACACTCTCTCTCCTCTGTCATTGGGTGTTCTACATTCTTTCTCCTCTGTCATTGGGTGTTCTACACTCTTTCTCCTCTGTCATTGGGTGTTCTACACTCTTTCTCCTCTGTCATTGGGTGTTCTACACTCTCTCTCCTCTGTCATTGGGTTTCTACACTCTCTCTCCTCTGTCATTGGGTGTTCTACACTCTCTATCCTCTGTCATTAGGTGTTCTACACTCTTTCTCCTCTGTCATTGGGTGTTCTACACTCTTTCTCCTCTGTCATTGGGTGTTCTACACTCTTTCTCCTCTGTCATTGGGTGTTCTACACTCTCTCTCCTCTGTCATTGGAGTGTTCTCCACTCTTTCTCCTCTGTCATTGGGTGTTCTACACTCTCGTCTCCTCTGTCATTGGGTGTTCTACACTCTTGTCTCCTCTGTCATTGGGTGTTCTACACTCTCTCTCCTCTGTCATTGGGTGTTCTACACTCTCTCTCCTCTGCCATTGGGGTTCTACACTCTCGCTCCTCTGTCATTGGGTGTTCTACCTCTTTCTCCTCTGTCATTGGGTGTTCTACACTCTCTCTCTGTCATTCAGTGTTCTACACTCTCTCTCCTCTCGTCATTGGGTGTTCTACACTCCCCTCTCCCCTCTGCCAATGGGTGGACTACACTCCCTCTCCTCTGTCATTGGGTTTCTACATTCTTTCTCCTCTGCCATTGGGTGTTCTACACTCTTTCTCCTCTGTCATTGGGTGTTCTACACTCCCTCTCCTCTGTCATTGGGTGTTCTACACTCTTTCTCCTCTGTCATTGGGTTGTTCTACACTCTCTCTTTCTGTCATTGGGTGTTCTACACTCTTTCTCCTCTGTCATTGGGTGTTCTACACTCTCTCTTCTCTCTCTGTCATTGGGTGTTCTACACTCTCTCTCCTCTTCAATGGGTGTTCTACACTCTTTCTCCTCTGTCATTGGGTGTTCTACTCTCTCTCTACTATATACAGTGAATTCATGCAAAACTTTGCCCTTCTCCAAATGCAAACCATTGGTCAGCAGGTCATGATTACAGCTGACACCTGTTTGGTGGTTGTGATGGGTCTTGATGAGTAACATACAAATGGAATATGAACCAAATATACAATACTCATATAAAATTGTATCTGACAATATAGTGTTATGTGGTTGCTTGGTTGGAGGTTATGCATGTACTGTATCTGACAATATAGTGTTGTGTGGTTGCTTGGCTGGAGGTTTAGCAAGTATCTGACAATATAGTGTTGTGTGGTTTTCTGGTTGGAGGTTATGCATGTATCTGACAATATAGTGCTGTGTGGTTGCTTGGTAGGAGGTTATGCATGTATCTGACAATATAGTGTTGTGTGGTTGCTTGGCTGGAGGTTATGCATGTATCTGACAATATAGTGTTGTGTGGTTGCTTGGCTGGAGGTTATGCATGTACACAAAATGGTCAAAATTGGTGGTGAAATGAAACAACTCTCTCTCCTCTGTCATTGGGTGTTCTACACTCTCTCTCCTCTGTCATTGGGTATTCTACATTCTCTCTCCTCTGTCATTGGGTGTTCTACACTCTCTCTCCTCTGTCATTGGGTGTTCTACACTCTCTCTCCTCTGTCATTGGGTATTCTACACTCTCTCTCCTCTGTCATTGTGTGTTCGACACTCTCTCTCCTCTGTCATTGGGTGTTATACACTCTCTCTCCTCTGTCATTGGGTGTTCTACACTCCCTCTCCTCTGCCATTGGGTGTTCTACACTTTTTCTCCTCTGTCATTGGGTGTTCTACACTCTTTTTCCTCTTGTCATTGGGTGTTCTACACTCTTTCTCCTCTGTCATTGGGTGTTCTACACTCTTTCTCCTCTGTCATTGGGTGTTCTACACTCTCTCTCCTCTGTCATTCGGTGTTCTACACTCTTTCTCCTCTGTCATTGGGTGTTCTACACTCTCTCTCCTCTGTCATTGGGTGTTCTACACTCTTTCTCCTCTGTCATTGGGTGTTCTACACTCTCTCTCCTCTGTCATTGGGTGTTCTACACTCTCTCTCCTCTGCCATTGGGTGTTCTACACTCCCTCTCCTCTGTCATTGGGTGTTCTAAACTCTCTCTCCTCTGTCATTCGGTGTTCTAAACTCTCTCTCCTCTGTCATTGGGTGTTCTACACTTTTTTCTCCTCTGTCATTGGGTGTTCTACACTCTTTTTTTCCTCTGTCATTGGGTGTTCTCACTCCTCTCCTCTGTCATTGGGTGTTCTACACTCTTTCTCCTCTGTCATTGGGTGTTTTACACTCTCTATCCCTGTCATTGGGTATTCTTCACTCTTTCTCCTCTGTCATTGGGTGTTCTACACTCTCTCTCCTCTGTCATTGGGTGTTCTACACTCCCTCTCCTCTGTCATTGGGTGTTCTACACTCTCTCTCCTCTTCATTGGGTGTTCTACACTCCCTCTCCTCTGTCATTGGGTGTTTTACACTATTTTTCCTCTGTCATTGGGTGTTCTACTCTCTCTCTCCTCTGTCATTGGGTGTTCTACACTCTCTCTCCTCTGTCATTGGGTATTCTACATTCTCTCTCCTCTGTCATTGGGTGTTCTACACTCTCTCTCCTCTGTCATTGTGTGTTCTACACTCTCTCTCGTCTGTCATTGGGTGTTCTACACTCTCTCTCCTCTGTCATTGGGTGTTCTACACTCCCTCTCCTCTGCCATTGGGTGTTCTACACTCTTTATCCTCTTTCAATTGGTGTTCTACACTCTCTTTCCTCTGTCATTGGGTTTTCTACACACCTTCTCCTCTGCCATTGGGTGGTCTACACTTTTTCTCCTCTGTCATTGGGTGTTCTACACTCTTTTTCCTCTTGTCATTGGGTGTTCTACACTCTTTCTCCTCTGTCATTGGGTGTTCTACACTCTTTCTCCTCTGTCATTGGGTGTTCTACACTCTCTCTCCTCTGTCATTCGGTGTTCTACACTCTTTCTCCTCTGTCATTGGGTGTTCTACACTCTCTCTCCTCTGTCATTGGGTGTTCTACACTCTTTCTCCTCTGTCATTGGGTGTTCTACACTCTCTCTCCTCTGTCATTGGGTGTTCTACACTCTCTCTCCTCTGCCATTGGGTGTTCTACACTCCCTCTCCTCTGTCATTGGGTGTTCTACACTCTCTCTCCTCTGTCATTCGGTGTTCTACACTCTCTCTCCTCTGTCATTGGGTGTTCTACACTTTTTTTCCTCTGTCATTGGGTGTTCTACACTCCCTCTCCTCTGTCATTGGGTGTTCTACATTCTTTCTCCTCTGTCATTGGGTGTTCTACACTCTTTCTCCTCTGTCATTGGGTGTTCTACACTCTTTCTCCTCTGTCATTGGGTGTTCTACACTCTCTCTCCTCTGTCATTGGGTGTTCTACACTCTCTCTCCTCTGTCATTGGGTGTTCTACACTCTCTATCCTCTGTCATTGGGTGATCTACACTCTTTCTCCTCTGTCATTGGGTGTTCTACACTCTTTCTCCTCTGTCATTGGGTGTTCTACACTCTTTCTCCTCTGTCATTGGGTGTTCTACACTCTCTCTCCTCTGTCATTGGGTGTTCTACACTCTTTCTTCCTCTGTCATTGGGTGTTCTACACTCTCTCTCCTCTGTCATTGGATGTTCTGCACTCTGTCTCCTCTGTCATTGGGTGTTCTACACTCTCTCTCCTCTGTCATTGGGTGTTCTACACTCTCTCTCCTCTGCCATTGGGTGTTCTACACTCTCGCTCCTCTGTCATTGGGTGTTCTACACTCTTTCTCCTCTGTCATTGGGTATTCTACACTCTCTCCTCTGTCATTCGGGTGTTCTACACTCTCTCTCCTCTGTCATTGGGTGTTCTACACTCCCTCTCTCCTCTGCCAATGGGTGGACTACACTCCCTCTCCTCTGTCATTGGGTGTTCTACATTCTTTCTCCTCTGCCATTGGGTGTTCTACACTCTTTCTCCTCTATCATTGGGTGTTCTACACTCTTTCTCCTATGCCATTGGGTGTTCTACACTCTTTCTCCTCTGTCATTGGGTGTTCTACACTCCCTCTCCTCTGTCATTGGGTGTTCTACACTCTTTCTCCTCTGTCATTGGGTGTTCTACACTCTCTTTCTGTCATTGGGTGTTCTACACTCTTTCTCCTCTGTCATTGGGTGTTCTACACTCTCTCTTCTCTCTGTCATTGGGTGTTCTACACTCTCTCTCCTCTTCAATGGGTGTTCTACACTCTTTCTCCTCTGTCATTGGGTGTTCTACTCTCTCTCTACTATATATAGTGAATTCATGCAAAACTTTGCCCTTCTCCAAATGCAAACCATTGGTCAGCAGGTCATGGTTACAGCTGACACCTGTTTGGTGGTTGTGATGGGTCTTGATGAGTAACATACAAATGGAATATGAACCAAATATACAATACTCATATAAAATTGTATCTGACAATATAGTGTTATGTGGTTGCTTGGTTGGAGGGTTATGCATGTACTGTATCTGACAATATAGTGTTGTGTGGTTGCTTGGCTGAGGTTTAGCAAGTATCTGACAATATAGTGTTGTGTGGTTGCTTGGTTGGAGGTTTAGTAGTATCTGACAATATAGTGTTGTGTGGTTGCTTGGTTGGAGGTTATGCATGTATCTGACAATATAGTGCTGTGTGGTTGCTTGGTAGGAGGTTATGCATGTATCTGACAATATAGTGTTGTGTGGTTGCTTGGCTGGAGGTTATGCATGTATCTGACAATATAGTGTTGTGTGGTTTGCTTGGCTGGAAGTTATGCATGTACACAAAATGGTCAAAATTGGTGGTGAAATGAAACAACTCTCTCTCCTCTGTCATTGGGTGTTCTACACTCTCTCTCCTCTGTCATTGGGTGTTCTACACTCTCTCTCCTCTGTCATTGGGTATTCTACACTCTCTCTCCTCTGTCATTGGGTGTTCGACACTCTCTCTCCTCTGTCATTGAGTGTTCTACACTCTCTCTCCTCTGTCATTGGGTGTTCTACACTCCCTCTCCTCTGCCATTGGGTGTTCTACACTTTTTCTCCTCTGTCATTGGGTGTTCTACACTCTTTTTCCTCTTGTCATTGGGTGTTCTACACTCTTTCTCCTCTGTCATTGGGTGTTCTACACTCTTTCTCCTCTGTCATTGGGTGTTCTACACTCTCTCTCCTCTGTCATTCGGTGTTCTACACTCTTTCTCCTCTGTCATTGGGTGTTCTACACTCTCTCTCCTCTGTCATTGGGTGTTCTACACTCTTTCTCCTCTGTCATTGGGTGTTCTACACTCTCTCTCCTCTGTCATTGGGTGTTCTACACTCTCTCTCCTCTGCCATTGGGTGTTCTACACTCCCTCTCCTCTGTCATTGGGTGTTCTACACTCTCTCTCCTCTGTCATTCGGTGTTCTAAACTCTCTCTCCTCTGTCATTGGGTGTTCTACACTTTTTTTCCTCTGTCATTGGGTGTTCTACACTCTTTTTCCTCTGTCATTGGGTGTTCTACACTCCCTCTCCTCTGTCATTGGGTGTTCTACACTCTTTCTCCTCTGTCATTGGGTGTTTTACACTCTCTATCCTCTGTCATTGGGTGTTCTACATTCTTTCTCCTCTGTCATTGGGTGTTCTACACTCCCTCTCCTCTGTCATTGGGTGTTCTACACTCTTTCTCCTCTGTCATTGGGTGTTCTACACTCTCTCTCCTCTGTCATTGGGTATTCTACACTCTCTCTCCTCTGTCATTGGGTGTTCTACACTCTCTCTACTCTGTCATTGGGTGTTCTACACTCTCTCTCCTCTGTCATTGGGTGTTCTACACTCCCTCTCCTCTGCCATTGGGTGTTCTACACTCTTTATCCTCTTTCAATTGGTGTTCTACACTCTCTTTCCTCTGTCATTGGGTTTTCTACACACCTTCTCCTCTGCCATTTGGTGTTCTACACTTTTTCTCCTCTGTCATTGGGTGTTCTACACTCTTTCTCCTCTGTCATTGGGTGTTCTACACTCTTTCTCCTCTGTCATTGGGTGTTCTACACTCTCTCTCCTCTGTCATTCGGTGTTCTACACTCTTTCTCCTCTGTCATTGGGTGTTCTACACTCTCTCTCCTCTGTCATTGGGTGTTCTACACTCTTTCTCCTCTGTCATTGGGTGTTCTACACTCTCTCTCCTCTGTCATTGGATGTTCTACACTCCCTCTCCTCTGCCATTGGGTGTTCTACACTCTTTATCCTCTTTCAATTGGTGTTCTACACTCTCTTTCCTCTGTCATTGGGTTTTCTACACACCTTCTCCTCTGCCATTGGGTGTTCTACACTTTTTCTCCTCTGTCATTGGGTGTTCTACACTCTTTTTCCTCTTGTCATTGGGTGTTCTACACTCCCTCTCCTCTGTCATTGGGTGTTCTACACTCTCTCTCCTCTGTCATTGGGTGTTCTACACTCTCTATCCTCTGTCATTGGGTAATCTACACTCTTTCTCCTCTGTCATTGGGTGTTCTACAGTCTTTCTCCTCTGTCATTGGGTGTTCTACACTCTTTCTCCTCTGTCATTGGGTGTTCTACACTCTCTCTCCTTTGTCATTGGGTGTTCTACACTCTTTCTCCTCTGTCATTGGGTGTTCTACACTCTCTCTCCTCTGTCATTGGGTGTTCTACACTCTGTCTCCTCTGTCATTGGGTGTTCTACACTCTCTCTCCTCTGAATTTGGGTGTTCTAAACTCTCTCTCCTCTGCCATTGGGTGTTCTACACTCTCGCTCCTCTGTCATTGGGTGTTCTACACTCTCTCTCCTCTGTCATTGGGTGTTCTACACTCCCTCTCCTCTGCCATTGGGTGTTCTACACTCTTTATCCTCTTTCAATTGGTGTTCTACACTCTCTTTCCTCTGTCATTGGGTTTTCTACACACCCTTCTCCTCTGCCATTGGAGTGTTCTACACTTTTTCTCCTCTGTCATTGGGTGTTCTACACTTTTCTCCTCTGTCATTGGGTGTTCTACACTCTTTCTCCTCTGTCATTGGGTGTTCTACAATCTCTCTCCTCTGTCATTCGGTGTTCTACACTCTTTCTCCTCTGTCATTGGGTGTTCTACACTCTCTCTCCTCTGTCATTGGGTGTTCTACACTCTTTCTCCTCTGTCATTGGGTGTTCTACACTCTCTCTCCTCTGTCATTGGATGTTCTAAACTCCCTCTCCTCTGCCATTGGGTGTTCTACACTCTTTATCCTCTTTCAATTGATGTTCTACACTCTCTTTCCTCTTGTCATTGGGTGTTCTACACTCTTTCTCCTCTGTCATTGGGTGTTCTACACTCTCTCTCCTCTGTCATTGGGTGTTCTACACTCTATCCTCTGTCATTGGGTAATCTACACTCTTTCTCCTCTGTCATTGGGTGTTCTACACTCTTTCTCCTCTGTCATTGGTGTTCTACACTCTTTCTCCTCTGTCATTGGGTGTTCTACACTCTCTCTCTCCTCTGTCATTGGGTGTTCTACACTCTTTCTCCTCTGTCATTGGGTGTTCTACAATCTCTCTCCTCTGTCATTGGGTGTTCTACACTCTTTCTCCTCTGTCATTGGGTGTTCTACACTCTCTCTCCTCTGTCATTGGGTGTTCTACACTCTGTCTCCTCTGTCATTGGGTGTTCTACACTCTCTCTCCTCTGTCATTGGGTGTTCTACACTCTCTCTCCTCTGCCATTGGGTGTTCTACACTCTCTCACCTCTGTCATTGGGTGTTTTACACTCTTTCTCCTCTGTCATTGGGTGTTCTACACTCTTTCTCCTCTGTCATTGGGTGTTCTACACTCTCTCTCCTCTGTCATTGGATGTTCTAAACTCCCTCTCCTCTGCCATTGGGTGTTCTACACTCTTTATCCTCTTTCAATTGATGTTCTACACTCTCTCTCCTCTTGTCATTGGGTGTTCTACACTCTTTCTCCTCTGTCATTGGGTGTTCTACACTCTCTCTCCTCTGTCATTGGGTGTTCTACACTCTATCCTCTGTCATTGGGTAATCTACACTCTTTCTCCTCTGTCATTGGGTGTTCTACACTCTTTCTCCTCTGTCATTGGGTGTTCTACACTCTTTCTCCTCTGTCATTGGGTGTTCTACACTCTCTCTCCTCTGTCATTGGGTGTTCTACACTCTTTCTCCTCTGTCATTGGGTGTTCTACACTCTCTCTCCTCTGTCATTGGGTGTTCTACAGACTCTTTCTCCTCTGTCATTGGGTGTTCTACACTCTCTCTCCTCTGTCATTGGGTGTTCTACACTCTGTCTCCTCTGTCATTGGGTGTTCTACACTCTCTCTCCTCTGTCATTGGGTGTTCTACACTCTCTCTCCTCTGCCATTGGGTGTTCTACACTCTCGCTCCTCTGTCATTGGGTGTTCTACACTCTTTCTCCTCTGTCATTGGGTGTTCTACACTCTCTCTCCTCTGTCATTCGGTGTTCTACACTCTCTCTCCTCTGTCATTGGGTGTTCTACACTCCCTCTCCTCTGCCAATGGGTGGACTACACTCCCTCTCCTCTGTCATTGGGTGTTCTACATTCTTTCTCCTCTGCCATTGGGTGTTCTACACTCTTTCTCCTCTATCATTGGGTGTTCTACACTCTTTCTCCTCTGCCATTGGGTGTTCTACACTCTTTCTCCTCTGTCATTGGGTGTTCTACACTCCCTCTCCTCTGTCATTGGGTGTTCTACACTCTTTCTCCTCTGTCATTGGGTGTTCTACACTCTCTCTCCTCTGTCATTGGGTGTTCTACACTCTTTCTCCTCTGTCATTGGGTGTTCTACACTCTCTCTTCTCTCTGTCATTGGGTGTTCTACACTCTCTCTCCTCTTCATTGGGTGTTCTACACTCTTTCTCCTCTGTCATTGGGTGTTCTACTCTCTCTCTACTATATACAGTGAATTCATGCAAAACTTTGCCCTTCTCCAAATGCAAACCATTGGTCAGCAGGTCATGGTTACAGCTGACACCTGTTTGGTGGTTGTGATGGGTCTTGATGAGTAACATACAAATGGAATATGAACCAAATATACAATACTCATATAAAATTGTATCTGACAATATAGTGTTATGTGGTTGCTTGGTTGGAGGTTATGCATGTACTGTATCTGACAATATAGTGTTGTGTGGTTGCTTGGCTGGAGGTTTAGCAAGTATCTGACAATATAGTGTTGTGTGGTTGCTTGGTTGGAGGTTATGCATGTATCTGACAATATAGTGCTGTGTGGTTGCTTGGTAGGAGGTTATGCATGTATCTGACAATATAGTGTTGTGTGGTTGCTTGGCTGGAGGTTATGCATGTATCTGACAATATAGTGTTGTGTGGTTGCTTGGCTGGAGGTTATGCATGTACACAAAATGGTCAAAATTGGTGGTGAAATGAAACAACTCTCTCTCCTCTGTCATTGGGTGTTCTACACTCTCTCTCCTCTGTCATTGGGTATTCTACATTCTCTCTCCTCTGTCATTGGTGTTCTACACTCTCTCTCCTCTGTCATTGGGTGTTCTACACTCTCTCTCCTCTGTCATTGGGTGTTCTACACTCTCTCTCCTCTGTCATTGGGTGTTCTACACTCTCTCTCCTCTGTCATTGGGTGTTCTACACTCTCTCTCCTCTGTCATTGGGTGTTCTACACTCTCTCTCCTCTGTCATTGGGTGTTCTACACTCTTTCTCCTCTGTCATTGGGTGTTCTACACTCTTTTTCCTCTGTCATTGGGTGTTCTACACTCTTTCTCCTCTGTCATTGGGTGTTCTACACTCTTTCTCCTCTGTCATTGGGTGTTCTACACTCTCTCTCCTCTGTCATTGGGTGTTCTACACTCTTTCTCCTCTGTCATTGGGTGTTCTACACTCTCTCTCCTCTGTCATTGGGTGTTCTACACTCTTTCTCCTCTGTCATTGGGTATTCTACACTCTCTCTCCTCTGTCATTGGGTGTTCTACACTCTCTCTCCTCTGCCATTGGGTGTTCTACACTCCCTCTCCTCTGTCATTGGGTGTTCTACACTCTCTCTCCTCTGTCATTCGGGTGTTCTACACTCTCTCTCCTCTGTCATTGGGTGTTCTACACTCTTTTTCCTCTGTCATTGGTGTTCTACACTCTTTCTCCTCTGTCATTGGGTGTTCTACACTCCCTCTCCTCTGTCATTGGTGTTCTACACTCTTTCTCCTCTGTCATTGGGTGTTTTACACTCTCTATCCTCTGTCATTGGGTGTTCTACATTCTTTCTCCTCTGTCATTGGGTGTTCTACACTCTTTCTCCTCTGTCATTGGGTGTTCTACACTCTTTCTCCTCTGTCATTGGGTGTTCTACACTCTCTCTCCTCTGTCATTGGGTGTTCTACACTCTCTCTCCTCTGTCATTGGGTGTTCTACACTCTCTCTCCTCTGTCATTGGGTGTTCTACACTCTCTCTCCTCTGTCATTGGGTGTTCTACACTCCCTCTCCTCTGTCATTGGGTGTTCTACACTCTTTCTCCTCTGTCAATTGGGTGTTCTACACTCTCTTTCCTCTGTCATTGGGTTTTCTACACACCTTCTCCTCTGTCATTTGGTGTTCTACACTCTTTCTCCTCTGTCATTGGGTGTTCTACACTCTCTCTCCTCTGTCATTGGGTATTCTACATTCTCTCTCCTCTGTCATTGGATGTTCTACACTCTCTCTCCTCTGTCATTGGGTGTTCTACACTCTCTCTCCTCTGTCATTGGGTGTTCTACACTCTCTCTCCTCTGTCATTGGGTGTTCTACACTCTCTCTCCTCTGTCATTGGGTGTTCTACACTCTCTCTCCTCTGTCATTGGGTGTTCTACACTCCCTCTCCTCTGCCATTGGGTGCTCTACACTTTTTCTCCTCTGTCATTGGGTGTTCTACACTCTTTTTCCTCTTGTCATTGGGTGTTCTACACTCTTTCTCCTCTGTCATTGGGTGTTCTACACTCTTTCTCCTCTGTCATTGGGTGTTCTACACTCTCTCTCCTCTGTCATTTGGTGTTCTACACTCTTTCTCCTCTGTCATTGGGTGTTCAACACTCTCTCTCCTCTGTCATTGGGTGTTCTACACTCTTTCTCCTCTGTCATTGGGTATTCTACACTCTCTCTCCTCTGTCATTGGGTGTTCTACACTCTCTCCCTCTGTCATTGGGTGTTCTACACTCCCTCTCCTCTGTCATTGGGTGTTCTACACTCTCTCTCCTCTGTCATTCGGTGTTCTACACTCTCTCTCCTCTGTCATTGGGTGTTCTACACTTTTTTTCCTCTGTCATTGGGTGTTCTACACTCTTTTTCCTCTGTCATTGGGTGTTCTACACTCTCTCTCCTCTGTCATTGGGTGTTCTACACTCTTTCTCCTCTGTCATTGGGTGTTTTACACTCTCTATCCTCTGTCATTGGGTGTTCTACATTCTTTCTCCTCTGTCATTGGGTGTTCTACACTCCCTCTCCTCTGTCATTGGGTGTTCTACACTCTTTCTCCTCTGTCATTGGGTGTTCTACACTCTCTCTCCTCTGTCATTGGGTATTCTACACTCTCTCTCCTCTGTCATTGGGTGTTCTACACTCTCTCTACTCTGTCATTGGGTGTTCTACACTCTCTCTCCTCTGTCATTGGGTGTTCTACACTCCCTCTCCTCTGCCATTGGGTGTTCTACACTCTTTATCCTCTTTCAATTGGTGTTCTACACTCTCTTTCCTCTGTCATTGGGTTTTCTACACTCTTTCTCCTCTGTCATTGGGTGTTCTACACTCTTTTCTCCTCTGTCATTGGGTGTTCTACACTCTTTCTCCTCTGTCATTGGGTGTTCTACACTCTTTCTCCTCTGTCATTGGGTGTTCTACACTCTCTCTCCTCTGTCATTCGGGTGTTCTACACTCTTTCTCCTCTGTCATTGGGTGTTCTACACTCTCTCTCCTCTGTCATTGGGTGTTCTACACTCTTTCTCCTCTGTCATTGGGTGTTCTACACTCTCTCTCCTCTGTCATTGGTGTTCTACACTCTCTCTCCTCTGCCATTGGGTGTTCTACACTCTTTATCCTCTTTCAATTGGGTGTTCTACACTCTCTTTCCTCTGTCATTGGGTTTTCTACACACCTTTCTCCTCTGTCATTGGGTGTTCTACACTTTTTCTCCTCTGTCATTGGGTGTTCTACACTCTTTTTCCTCTTGTCATTGGGTGTTCTACACTCCTCTCCTCTGTCATTGGGTGTTCTACACTCTCTCTCCTCTGTCATTGGGTGTTTCTACACTCTCTATCCTCTGTCATTGGGTATTCTACACTCTTTCTCCTCTGTCATTGGGTGTTCTACACTCTTTCTCCTCTGTCATTGGGTGTTCTACACTCTTCTCCTCTGTCATTGGGTGTTCTACACTCTCTCTCCTCTGTCATTGGGTGTTCTACACTCTTTCTCCTCTGTCATTGGGTGTTCTACACTCTCTCTCCTCTGTCATTGGGTGTTCTACACTCTGTCTCCTCTGTCATTGGGTGTTCTACACTCTCTCTCCTCTGTCATTGGGTGTTCTACACTCTCTCTCCTCTGTCATTGGGTGTTCTACACTCTTTCTCCTCTGTCATTGGGTGTTCTACACTCTCTCTCCTCTGTCATTGGGTGTTCTACACTCTCTCTCCTCTGTCATTGGGTGTTCTACACTCTTTATCCTCTTTCAATTGGTGTTCTACACTCTCTTTCCTCTGTCATTGGGTTTTCTACACTCCTTCTCCTCTGCCATTGGGTGTTCTACACTTTTTCTCCTCTGTCATTGGGTGTTCTACACTCTTTCTCCTCTGTCATTGGGTGTTCTACACTCTTTCTCCTCTGTCATTGGGTGTTCTACACTCTCTCTCCTCTGTCATTCGGGTGTTCTACACTCTTTCTCCTCTGTCATTGGGTGTTCTACACTCTCTCTCCTCTGTCATTGGGTGTTCTACACTCTTTCTCCTCTGTCATTGGGTGTTCTACACTCTCTCTCCTCTGTCATTGGGTGTTCTACACTCTCTCTCCTCTGCCATTGGGTGTTCTACACTCTTTCTCCTCTGTCAATTGGGTGTTCTACACTCTCTCTCCTCTTGTCATTGGGTGTTCTACACTCTTTCTCCTCTGTCATTGGGTGTTCTACACTCTCTCTCCTCTGTCATTGGGTGTTCTACACTCTCTCCTCTGTCATTGGGTGTTCTACACTCTTTCTCCTCTGTCATTGGGTGTTCTCACTCTTTCTCCTCTGTCATTGGGTGTTCTACACTCTTTCTCCTCTGTCATTGGGTGTTCTACACTCTCTCTCCTCTGTCATTGGGTGTTCTACACTCTTTCTCCTCTGTCATTGGGTGTTCTACACTCTCTCTCCTCTGTCATTGGGTGTTCTACCTCTCTCTCCTCTGTCATTGGGTGTTCTACACTCTCTCTCCTCTGTCATTGGGTGTTCTACACTCTCTCTCCTCTGTCATTGGGTGTTCTACACTCTCTCTCCTCTGTCATTGGGTGTTCTACACTCTTTCTCCTCTGTCATTGGGTGTTCTACACTCTCTCTCTCTGTCATTCGGGTGTTCTACACTCTCTCTCCTCTGTCATTGGGTGTTCTACACTCCTCTCCTCTGTCAATGGGTGGTCTACACTCTCTCTCCTCTGTCATTGGGTGTTCTACATTTCTTTCTCCTCTGCCATTGGGTGTTCTACACTCTTTCTCCTCTGTCATTGGGTGTTCTACACTCTTTCTCCTCTGTCATTGGGTGTTCTACACTCTTTCTCCTCTGTCATTGGGTGTTCTACACTCTCTCTCCTCTGTCATTGGGTGTTCTACACTCTTTCTCCTCTGTCATTGGGTGTTCTACACTCTCTCTCCTCTGTCATTGGGTGTTCTACACTCTTTCTCCTCTGTCATTGGGTGTTCTACACTCTCTCTTCTCTCTGTCATTGGGTGTTCTACACTCTCTCTCCTCTGTCATTGGGTGTTCTACACTCTTTCTCCTCTGTCATTGGGTGTTCTACACTCTTTCTCCTCTGTCATTGGGTGTTCTACACTATTTTTCCTCTGTCATTGGGTGTTCTACACTCTCTCTCCTCTGTCATTGGGTGTTCTACACTCTTTCTCCTCTGTCATTGGGTGTTCTACACTCTTTCTCCTCTGTCATTGGGTGTTCTACACTCTCTCTCCTCTGTCATTGGGTGTTCTACACTCTTTCTCCTCTGTCATTGGGTGTTCTGCACTCTCTCTCCTCTGTCATTGTGTATTCTACACTCTTTCTCCTCTGTCATTGGGTGTTCTACACTCTCTCTCCTCTGTCATTGGGTGTTCTACACTCTCTCTCCTCTGTCATTGGGTGTTCTACACTCTCTCTCCTCTTCATTGGGTGTTCTACACTCTCTCTCCTCTGTCATTGGGTGTTCTACACTCTTTCTCCTCTGTCATTGGGTGTTCTACACTCTCTCTCCTCTGTCATTGGGTGTTCTACACTCTTTCTCCTCTGTCATTGGGATGTTCTACACTCTCTCTTCTCTCTGTCATTGGGTGTTCTACACTCTTTCTCCTCTGTCATTGGGTGTTCTACACTCTTTCTCCTCTGTCATTGGGTGTTCTACACTCTTTCTCCTCTGTCATTGGGTGTTCTACACTCTTTCTCCTCTGTCATTGGGTGTTCTACACTCTCTCTCCTCTGTCATTGGGTATTCTACACTCTCTCTCCTCTGTCATTGGGTGTTCTACACTCTCTCTCCTCTGTCATTGGGTGTTCTACACTCTCTCTCCTCTGTCATTGGGTGTTCTACACTCTCTCTCCTCTGTCATTGGGTGTTCTACACTCTCTCTCCTCTGTCATTGGGTGTTCTACACTCTTTCTCCTCTGTCATTGGGTGTTCTACACTCTTTCTCCTCTGTCATTGGGTGTTCTACACTCTTTCTCCTCTGTCATTGGGTGTTCTACACTCTCTCTCCTCTGTCATTGGGTGTTCTACACTCTTTCTCCTCTGTCATTGGGTGTTCTACACTCTCTCTCCTCTGTCATTGGGTGTTCTACACTCTTTCTCCTCTGTCATTGGGTGTTCTACACTCTCTCTCCTCTGTCATTGGGTGTTCTACACTCTCTCTCCTCTGTCATTGGGTGTTCTACACTCTCTCTCCTCTGTCATTGGGTGTTCTACACTCTTTCTCCTCTGTCATTGGGTGTTCTACACTCTCTCTCCTCTGTCATTGGGTGTTCTACACTCTCTCTCCTCTGTCATTGGGTGTTCTACACTCTCTCTCCTCTGTCATTGGGTGTTCTACACTCCTCTCTCCTCTGTCATTGGGTGTTCTACACTCTTTCTCCTCTGTCATTGGGTGTTCTACACTCTTTCTCCTCTGTCATTGGGTGTTCTCACACTCTCTCTCCTCTGTCATTGGGTGTTCTACACTCTCTCTCCTCTGTCATTGGGTGTTCTACACTCTCTCTCCTCTGTCATTGGGTGTTCTACACTCCCTCTCCTCTGTCATTGGGTGTTCTACACTCTCTCTCCTCTTCATTGGGTGTTCTACACTCCCTCTCCTCTGTCATTGGGTGTTCTACACTCTTTTCCTCTGTCATTGGGTGTTCTACTCTCTCTCTCCTCTGTCATTGGGTGTTCTACACTCTCTCTCCTCTGTCATTGGGTATTCTACATTCTCTCTCCTCTGTCATTGGGTGTTCTACACTCTCTCTCCTCTGTCATTGTGTGTTCTACACTCTCTCTCGTCTGTCATTGGGTGTTCTACACTCTCTCTCCTCTGTCATTGGGTGTTCTACACTCCCTCTCCTCTGCCATTGGGTGTTCTACACTCTTTATCCTCTTTCAATTGGTGTTCTACACTCTCTTTCCTCTGTCATTGGGTTTTCTACACACCTTCTCCTCTGCCATTGGGTGTTCTACACTTTTTCTCCTCTGTCATTGGGTGTTCTACACTCTTTTTCCTCTTTCATTGGGTGTTCATCTCCTCTGTCATTTGTTCTACCTCTTTCTCCTCTGTCATTGGGTGTTCTACACTCTTTCTCCTCTGTCATTGGGTGTTCTACACTCTCTCTCCTCTGTCATTCGGTGTTCTATACTCTTTCTCCTCTGTCATTGGGTGTTCTACACTCTCTCTCCTCTGTCATTGGGTGTTCTGCACTCTTTCTCCTCTGTCATTGGGTGTTCTACACTCTCTCTCCTCTGTCATTGGGTGTTCTACACTCTCTCTCCTCTGCCATTGGGTGTTCTACACTCCCTCTCCTCTGTCATTGGGTGTTCTACCCTCTCTCTCCTCTGTCATTCGGTGTTCTACACTCTCTCTCCTCTGTCATTGGGTGTTCTACACTTTTTTCCTCTGTCATTGGGTGTTTCTACACTCTTTTTCCTCTGTCATTGGGTGTTCTACACTCCCTCTCCTCTGTCATTGGGTGTTCTACACTCTTTCTCCTCTGTCATTGGGTGTTCTACACTCTCTATCCTCTGTCATTGGGTGTTCTACATTCTTTCTCCTCTGTCATTGGGTGTTCTACACTCTTTCTCCTCTGTCATTGGGTGTTCTACACTCTTTCTCCTCTGTCATTGGGTGTTCTACACTCTCTCTCCTCTGTCATTGGGTGTTCTACACTCTCTCTCCTCTGTCATTGGGTGTTCTACACTCTCTCTCCTCTGTCATTGGGTATTCTACACTCTTTCTCCTCTGTCATTGGGTGTTCTACACTCTTTCTCCTCTGTCATTGGGTGTTCTACACTCTTTCTCCTCTGTCATTGGGTGTTCTACACTCTCTCTCCTCTGTCATTGGGTGTTCTACACTCTCTCTCCTCTGTCATTGGGTGTTCTACACTCTCTCTCCTCTGTCATTGGGTGTTCTACACTCTCTCTCCTCTGTCATTGGGTGTTCTACACTCTCTCTCCTCTGCCATTGGGTGTTCTACACTCTCGCTCCTCTGTCATTGGGTGTTCTACACTCTTTCTCCTCTGTCATTGGGTGTTCTACACTCTCTCTCTGTCATTCGGTGTTCTACACTCTCTCTCCTCTGTCATTGGGTGTTCTACACTCCCTCTCCTCTGCCAATGGGTGGACTACACTCCCTCTCCTCTGTCATTGGGTGTTCTACATTCTTTCTCCTCTGTCATTGGGTGTTCTACACTCTTTCTCCTCTATCATTGGGTGTTCTACACTCTTTCTCCTCTGCCATTGGGTGTTCTACACTCTTTTTCCTCTGTCATTGGGTGTTCTACACTCCCTCTCCTCTGTCATTGGGTGTTCTACACTCTTTCTCCTCTGTCATTGGGTGTTTTACACTCTCTATCCTCTGTCATTGGGTGTTCTACATTCTTTCTCCTCTGTCATTGGGTGTTCTACACTCTTTCTCCTCTGTCATTGGGTGTTCTACACTCTTTCTCCTCTGTCATTGGGTGTTCTACACTCTCTCTCCTCTGTCATTGGGTGTTCTACACTCTCTCTCCTCTGTCATTGGGTGTTCTACACTCTCTATCCTCTGTCATTGGGTAATCTACACTCTTTCTCCCTCTGTCATTGGGTGTTCTACACTCTTTCTCCTCTGTCATTGGGTGTTCTACACTCTTTCTCCTCTGTCATTGGGTGTTCTACACTCTCTCTCCTCTGTCATTGGGTGTTCTACACTCTTTCTCCTCTGTCATTGGGTGTTCTACACTCTCTCTCCTCTGTCATTGGGTGTTCTACACTCTGTCTCCTCTGTCATTGGGTGTTCTACACTCTCTCTCCTCTGTCATTGGGTGTTCTACACTCTCTCTCCTCTGCCATTGGGTGTTCTACACTCTCTCTCCTCTGTCATTGGGTGTTCTACACTCTTTCTCCTCTGTCATTGGGTGTTCTACACTCTCTCTCTGTCATTCGGTGTTCTACACTCTCTCTCCTCTGTCATTGGGTGTTCTACACTCCCTCTCCTCTGTCATTGGGTGTTCTACACTCTCTCTCCTCTGTCATTGGGTGTTCTACATTCTTTCTCCTCTGCCATTGGGTGTTCTACACTCTTTCTCCTCTATCATTGGGTGTTCTACACTCTTTCTCCTCTGTCATTGGGTGTTCTACACTCTTTCTCCTCTGTCATTGGGTGTTCTACACTCCCTCTCCTCTGTCATTGGGTGTTCTACACTCTTTCTCCTCTGTCATTGGGTGTTCTACACTCTCTCTCCTCTGTCATTGGGTGTTCTACACTATTTCTCCTCTGTCATTGGGTGTTCTACACTCTCTCTTCCTCTGTCATTGGGTGTTCTACACTCTCTCTCCTCTTCAATGGGTGTTCTACACTCTTTCTCCTCTGTCATTGGGTGTTCTACACTATTTTTCCTCTGTCATTGGGTGTTCTACACTCTCTCTCCTCTGTCATTGGGTGTTCTACACTTTTTTTTCTCTGTCATTGGGTGTTCTACACTCTCTCTCCTCTGTCATTGGGTGTTCTACACTCTTTCTCCTCTGTCATTGAGTGTTCTACAAACTTTTTCCTCTATCATTGGGTGTTCTACACTCTCTCTCCTCTGTCATTGGGTGTTCTACACTCTTTCTCCTCTGTCATTGGGTGTTCTACACTCTCTCTCCTCT
Source organism: Coregonus clupeaformis (assembly GCF_020615455.1). Taxonomy (NCBI): domain Eukaryota; kingdom Metazoa; phylum Chordata; class Actinopteri; order Salmoniformes; family Salmonidae; genus Coregonus; species Coregonus clupeaformis. The sequence continues at coordinate 188,412 of NW_025534400.1, read as the reverse complement.
GTCATTGGGTATTCTACACTCTTTCTCCTCTGTCATTGGGTGTTCTACACTCTCTCTCCTCTGTCATTGGGTGTTCTACACTCTCTATCCTCTGTCATTGGGTAATCTACACTCTTTCTCCTCTGTCATTGGGTGTTCTACACTCTTTCTCCTCTGTCATTGGGTGTTCTACACTCTTTCTCCTCTGTCATTGGGTGTTCTACACTCTCTCTCTCTCTGTCATTGGGTGTTCTACACTCTTTCTCCTCTGTCATTGGGTGTTCTACACTCTCTCTCCTCTGTCATTGGGTGTTCTACACTCTCTCTCCTCTGTCATTGGGTGTTCTACACTCTCTCTCCTCTGTCATTGGGTGTTCTACACTCTCGCTCCTCTGTCATTGGGTGTTCTACACTCTTTCTCCTCTGTCATTGGGTGTTCTACACTCTCTCTCTGTCATTCGGGTGTTCTACACTCTCTCTCCTCTGTCATTGGGTGTTCTACACTCTCTCTCCTCTGCCAATGGGTGGACTACACTCTCTCTCCTCTGTCATTGGGTGTTCTACACTCTCTCTCCTCTGTCATTGGGTGTTCTACACTCTTTCTCCTCTATCATTGGGTGTTCTACACTCTTTCTCCTCTGTCATTGGGTGTTCTACACTCTTTCTCCTCTGTCATTGGGTGTTCTACACTCCCTCTCCTCTGTCATTGGGTGTTCTACACTCTTTCTCCTCTGTCATTGGGTGTTTCTACACTCTCTATCCTCTGTCATTGGTGTTCTACACTCTTTCTCCTCTGTCATTGGGTGTTCTACACTCTTTCTCCTCTGTCATTGGGTGTTCTACACTCTTTCTCCTCTGTCATTGGGTGTTCTACACTCTCTCTCCTCTGTCATTGGGTGTTCTACACTCTCTCTCCTCTGTCATTGGGTGTTCTACACTCTCTATCCTCTGTCATTGGGTAATCTACACTCTTTCTCCTCTGTCATTGGGTGTTCTGCACTCTTTCTCCTCTGTCATTGGGTGTTCTACACTCTTTCTCCTCTGTCATTGGGTGTTCTACACTCTCTCTCCTCTGTCATTGGGTGTTCTACACTCTTTCTCCTCTGTCATTGGGTGTTCTACACTCTCTCTCCTCTGTCATTGGGTGTTCTACACTCTGTCTCCTCTGTCATTGGGTGTTCTACACTCTCTCTCCTCTGTCATTGGGTGTTCTACACTCTCTCTCCTCTGCCATTGGGTGTTCTACACTCTCGCTCCTCTGTCATTGGGTGTTCTACACTCTTTCTCCTCTGTCATTGGGTGTTCTACACTCTCTCTCTGTCATTCGGTGTTCTACACTCTCTCTCCTCTGTCATTGGGTGTTCTACACTCCCTCTCCTCTGCCAATGGGTGGACTACACTCCCTCTCCTCTGTCATTGGGTGTTCTACATTCTTTCTCCTCTGCCATTGGGTGTTCTACACTCTTTCTCCTCTATCATTGGGTGTTCTACACTCTTTCTCCTCTGCCATTGGGTGTTCTACACTCTTTCTCCTCTGTCATTGGGTGTTCTACACTCTCTCTCCTCTGTCATTGGGTGTTCTACACTCTTTCTCCTCTGTCATTGGGTGTTCTACACACTCTCTCCTCTGTCATTCGGTGTTCTATACTCTTTCTCCTCTGTCATTGGGTGTTTTACACTCTCTCTCCTCTGTCATTGGGTGTTCTACACTCTTTCTCCTCTGTCATTGGGTGTTCTACACTCTCTCTCCTCTGTCATTGGGTGTTCTACACTCTCTCTCCTCTGTCATTGGGTGTTCTACACTCCCTCTCCTCTGTCATTGGGTGTTCTACACTCTCTCTCCTCTGTCATTCGGTGTTCTACACTCTCTCTCCTCTGTCATTGGGTGTTCTACACTCTTTCTCCTCTGTCATTGGGTGTTCTACACTCTTTTTCCTCTGTCATTGGGTGTTCTACACTCTCTCTCCTCTGTCATTGGGTGTTCTACACTCTTTCTCCTCTGTCATTGGGTGTTTTACACTCTCTCTCCTCTGTCATTGGCTGTTCTACATTCTTTCTCCTCTGTCATTGGGTGTTCTACACTCTTTCTCCTCTGTCATTGGGTGTTCTACACTCTTTCTCCTCTGTCATTGGGTGTTCTACACTCTCTCTCCTCTGTCATTGGGTGTTCTACACTCTCTCTCCTCTGTCATTGGGTGTTCTACACTCTCTATCCTCTGTCATTGGGTAATCTACACTCTTTCTCCTCTGTCATTGGGTGTTCTACACTCTTTCTCCTCTGTCATTGGGTGTTCTACACTCTCTATCCTCTGTCATTGGGTATTCTTCACTCTTTCTCCTCTGTCATTGGGTGTTCTACACTCTCTCTCCTCTGTCATTGGGTGTTCTACACTCCCTCTCCTCTGTCATTGGGTGTTCTACACTCTCTCTCCTCTTCATTGGGTGTTCTACACTCCCTCTCCTCTGTCATTGGGTGTTTTACACTATTTTTCCTCTGTCATTGGGTGTTCTACTCTCTCTCTCCTCTGTCATTGGGTGTTCTACACTCTCTCTCCTCTGTCATTGGGTATTTCTACATTCTCTCTCCTCTGTCATTGGGTGTTCTACACTCTCTCTCCTCTGTCATTGTGTGTTCTACACTCTCTCTCGTCTGTCATTGGGTGTTCTACACTCTCTCTCCTCTGTCATTGGGTGTTCTACACTCCCTCTCCTCTGCCATTGGGTGTTCTACACTCTTTATCCTCTTTCAATTGGTGTTCTACACTCTCTTTCCTCTGTCATTGGGTTTTCTACACAACTTCTCCTCTGCCATTGGGTGTTCTACACTTTTTCTCCTCTGTCATTGGGTGTTCTACACTCTTTTTCCTCTTGTCATTGGGTGTTCTACACTCTTTCTCCTCTGTCATTGGGTGTTCTACACTCTTTCTCCTCTGTCATTGGGTGTTCTACACTCTCTCTCCTCTGTCATTGGGTGTTCTACCTCTTTCTCCTCTGTCATTGGGTGTTCTACACTCTCTCTCCTCTGTCATTGGGTGTTCTACACTCTTTCTCCTCTGTCATTGGGTGTTCTACACTCTTTCTCCTCTGTCATTGAGTGTTCTACAACTCTTTCTCCTCTATCATTGGGTGTTCTACACTCTCTCTCCTCTGTCATTGGGTGTTCTACACTCTTTCTCCTCTATCATTGGGTGTTCTACACTCTTTCTCCTCTGCCATTGGGTGTTCTACACTCTTTCTCCTCTGTCATTGGGTGTTCTACACTCTCTCTCCTCTGTCATTGGGTGTTCTACACTCTTTCTCCTCTGTCATTGGGTGTTCTACACTCTCTCTCCTCTGTCATTGGGTGTTCTACACTCTTTCTCCTCTGTCATTGGGTGTTCTACACTCTCTCTTCTCTCTGTCATTGGGTGTTCTACACTCTCTCTCCTCTGTCATTGGGTGTTTCTACACTCTTTCTCCTCTGTCATTGGGTGTTCTACACTCTTTTCTCCTCTGTCATTGGGTGTTCTACACTCTCTCTCCTCTGTCATTGGGTGTTCTACACTTTTTTTTCTCTGTCATTGGGTGTTCTACTCTCTCTCTCCTCTGTCATTGGGTGTTCTACACTCTTTCTCCTCTGTCATTGAGTGTTCTACAAACTCTTTCTCCTCTGTCATTGGGTGTTCTACACTCTCTCTCCTCTGTCATTGGGTGTTCTACACTCTTTCTCCTCTGTCATTGGGTGTTCTACACTCTCTATCCTCTGTCATTGGGTATTCTTCACTCTTTCTCCTCTGTCATTGGGTGTTCTACACTCTCTCTCCTCTGTCATTGGGTGTTCTACACTCTCTCTCCTCTGTCATTGGGTGTTCTACACTCTCTCTCCTCTTCATTGGGTGTTCTACACTCCCCTCTCCTCTGTCATTGGGTGTTCTACACTATTTTCTCCTCTGTCATTGGGTGTTCTACTCTCTCTCCCTCTGTCATTGGGTATTCTACATTCTCTCTCCTCTGTCATTGGGTGTTCTACACTCTCTCTCCTCTGTCATTGTGTGTTCTACACTCTCTCTCCTCTGTCATTGGGTGTTCTACACTCTCTCTCCTCTGTCATTGGGTGTTCTACACTCTCTCTCCTCTGTCATTGGGTGTTCTACACTCCCTCTCCTCTGCCATTGGGTGTTCTACACTCTTTATCCTCTGTCATTGGGTGTTCTACACTCTCTTTCCTCTGTCATTGGGTGTTCTACACTCCCTCTCCTCTGTCATTGGGTGTTCTACACTCTCTCTCCTCTTCATTGGGTGTTCTACACTCCCTCTCCTCTGTCATTGGGTGTTCTACACTCTTTCTCCTCTGTCATTGGGTGTTCTACTCTCTCTCTCCTCTGTCATTGGGTGTTCTACATTCTCTCTCCTCTGTCATTGGGTGTTCTACACTCTCTCTCCTCTGTCATTGGGTGTTCTACACTCTTTCTCCTCTGTCATTGGGTGTTCTACACTCTTTCTCCTCTGTCATTGGGTGTTCTACACTCCCTCTCCTCTGTCATTGGGTGTTCTACACTCTTTCTCCTCTGTCATTGGGTGTTCTACACTCTCTTTCTGTCATTGGGTGTTCTACACTATTTCTCCTCTGTCATTGGGTGTTCTACACTCCCTCTCCTCTGCCATTGGGTGTTCTACACTCTTTATCCTCTGTCATTGGGTGTTCTACACTCTCTTTCCTCTGTCATTGGGTGTTCTACACTCTCTCTCCTCTGTCATTGGGTGTTCTACACTCCCTCTCCTCTGTCATTGGGTGTTCTACACTCTCTCTCCTCTTCATTGGGTGTTCTACACTCCCTCTCCTCTGTCATTGGGTGTTTTACACTATTTTTCCTCTGTCATTGGGTGTTCTACTCTCTCTCTCCTCTGTCATTGGGTATTTTACATTCTCTCTCCTCTGTCATTGGGTGTTCTACACTCTCTCTCCTCTGTCATTGTGTGTTCTACACTCTCTCTCGTCTGTCATTGGGTGTTCTACACTCTCTCTCCTCTGTCATTGGGTTTTCTACACACCTTCTCCTCTGCCATTGGGTGTTCTACACTTTTTCTCCTCTGTCATTGGGTGTTCTACACTCTTTTTCCTCTATTCATTGGGTGTTCTACACTCTTTCTCCTCTGTCATTGGGTTTTCTACACTCTTTCTCCTCTGTCATTGGGTGTTCTACACTCTCTCTCCTCTGTCATTCGGTGTTCTACACTCTTTCTCCTCTGTCATTGGGTGTTCTACACTCTCTCTCCTCTGTCATTGGGTGTTCTACACTCTTTCTCCTCTGTCATTGGGTGTTCTACACTCTCTCTCCTCTGTCATTGGGTGTTCTACACTCTCTCTCCTCTGCCATTGGGTGTTCTACACTCCCTCTCCTCTGTCATTGGGTGTTCTACACTCTCTCTCCTCTGTCATTCGGTGTTCTACACTCTCTCTCCTCTGTCATTGGGTGTTCTACACTTTTTTCCTCTGTCATTGGGTGTTCTACACTCTTTTTCCTCTGTCATTGGGTGTTCTACACTCTCTCTCCTCTGTCATTGGGTGTTCTACACTCTTTCTCCTCTGTCATTGGGTGTTCTACACTCTCTATCCTCTGTCATTGGGTGTTCTACATTCTTTCTCCTCTGTCATTGGGTGTTCTACACTCTTTCTCCTCTGTCATTGGGTGTTCTACACTCTTTCTCCTCTGTCATTGGGTGTTCTACACTCTCTCTCCTCTGTCATTGGGTGTTCTACACTCTCTCTCCTCTGTCATTGGGTGTTCTACACTCTTTCTCCTCTGTCATTGGGTGTTCTACACTCTTTCTCCTCTGTCATTGGGTGTTCTACACTCTCTCTCCTCTGTCATTGGGTGTTCTACACTCTCTCTCCTCTGTCATTGGGTGTTCTACACTCTCTCTCCTCTGTCATTGGGTGTTCTACACTCTTTCTCCTCTGTCATTGGGTGTTCTACACTCTCTCTCTGTCATTCGGTGTTCTACACTCTCTCTCCTCTGTCATTGGGTGTTCTACACTCCCTCTCCTCTGTCAATGGGTGGTCTACACTCCCTCTCCTCTGTCATTGGGTGTTCTACATTCTTTCTCCTCTGCCATTGGGTGTTCTACACTCTTTCTCCTCTATCATTGGGTGTTCTACACTCTTTCTCCTCTGTCATTGGGTGTTCTACACTCTTTTCTCCTCTGTCATTGGGTGTTCTACACTCTCTCTCCTCTGTCATTGGGTGTTCTACACTCTTTCTCCTCTGTCATTGGGTGTTCTACACTCTCTATCCTCTGTCATTGGGTGTTCTACATTCTTTCTCCTCTGTCATTGGGTGTTCTACACTCTTTCTCCTCTGTCATTGGGTGTTCTACACTCTTTCTCCTCTGTCATTGGGTGTTCTACACTCTCTCTCCTCTGTCATTGGGTGTTCTACACTCTCTCTCCTCTGTCATTGGGTGTTCTACACTCTCTATCCTCTGTCATTGGGTAATCTACACTCTTTCTCCTCTGTCATTGGGTGTTCTACACTCTTTCTCCTCTGTCATTGGGTGTTCTACACTCTTTCTCCTCTGTCATTGGGTGTTCTACACTCTCTCTCCTCTGTCATTGGGTGTTCTACACTCTTTCTCCTCTGTCATTGGGTGTTCTACACTCTCTCTCCTCTGTCATTGGGTGTTCTACACTCTGTCTCCTCTGTCATTGGGTGTTCTACACTCTCTCTCCTCTGTCATTGGGTGTTCTACACTCTCTCTCCTCTGCCATTGGGTGTTCTACACTCTCTCTCCTCTGTCATTGGGTGTTCTACACTCTTTCTCCTCTGTCATTGGGTGTTCTACACTCTCTCTCTGTCATTCGGTGTTCTACACTCTCTCTCCTCTGTCATTGGGTGTTCTACACTCCCTCTCCTCTGCCAATGGGTGGACTACACTCCCTCTCCTCTGTCATTGGGTGTTCTACATTCTTTCTCCTCTGCCATTGGGTGTTCTACACTCTTTCTCCTCTATCATTGGGTGTTCTACACTCTTTCTCCTCTGTCATTGGGTGTTCTACACTCTTTCTCCTCTGTCATTGGGTGTTCTACACTCTCTCTCCTCTGTCATTGGGTGTTCTACACTCTTTCTCCTCTGTCATTGGGTGTTCTACACTCTCTCTCCTCTGTCATTCGGTGTTCTACACTCTTTCTCCTCTGTCATTGGGTGTTTTACACTCTCTCTCCTCTGTCATTGGGTGTTCTACACTCTTTCTCCTCTGTCATTGGGTGTTCTACACTCTCTCTCCTCTGTCATTGGGTGTTCTACACTCTCTCTCCTCTGCCATTGGGTGTTCTACACTCCCTCTCCTCTGTCATTGGGTGTTCTACACTCTCTCTCCTCTGTCATTCGGTGTTCTACACTCTCTCTCCTCTGTCATTGGGTGTTCTACACTTTTTTTCCTCTGTCATTGGGTGTTCTACACTCTTTTTCCTCTGTCATTGGGTGTTCTACACTCTCTCTCCTCTGTCATTGGGTGTTCTACACTCTTTCTCCTCTGTCATTGGGTGTTCTACACTCTCTCTCCTCTGTCATTGGGTGTTCTACACTCTTTCTCCTCTGTCATTGGGTGTTCTACACTCTTTCTCCTCTGTCATTGGGTGTTCTACACTCTTTCTCCTCTGTCATTGGGTGTTCTACACTCTCTCTCCTCTGTCATTGGGTGTTCTACACTCTCTCTCCTCTGTCATTGGGTGTTCTACACTCTTTATCCTCTGTCATTGGGTGTTCTACACTCTTTCTCCTCTGTCATTGGGTGTTCTACACTCTTTCTCCTCTGTCATTGGGTGTTCTACACTCTCTCTCCTCTGTCATTGGGTATTCTTCACTCTTTCTCCTCTGTCATTGGGTGTTCTACACTCTCTCTCCTCTGTCATTGGGTGTTCTACACTCCCTCTCCTCTGTCATTGGGTGTTCTACACTCTCTCTCCTCTTCATTGGGTGTTCTACACTCCCTCTCCTCTGTCATTGGGTGTTCTACACTATTTTTCCTCTGTCATTGGGTGTTCTACCTCTCTCTCCTCTGTCATTGGGTGTTCTACACTCTCTCTCCTCTGTCATTGGGTATTTCTACATTCTCTCTCCTCTGTCATTGGGTGTTCTACACTCTCTCTCCTCTGTCATTGTGTGTTCTACACTCTCTCTCGTCTGTCATTGGGTGTTCTACACTCTCTCTCCTCTGTCATTGGGTGTTCTACACTCCCTCTCCTCTGCCATTGGGTGTTCTACACTCTTTATCCTCTTTCAATTGGTGTTCTACACTCTCTTTCCTCTGTCATTGGGTTTTCTACACACCTTCTCCTCTGCCATTGGGTGGTCTACACTTTTTCTCCTCTGTCATTGGGTGTTCTACACTCTTTTTCCTCTTGTCATTGGGTGTTCTACACTCTTTCTCCTCTGTCATTGGGTGTTCTACACTCTTTCTCCTCTGTCATTGGGTGTTCTACACTCTCTCTCCTCTGTCATTCGGTGTTCTACACTCTTTCTCCTCTGTCATTGGGTGTTCTACACTCTCTCTCCTCTGTCATTGGGTGTTCTACACTCTTTCTCCTCTGTCATTGGGTGTTCTACACTCTCTCTCCTCTGTCATTGAGTGTTCTACACCTTTCTCCTCTATCATTGGGTGTTCTACACTCTCTCTCCTCTGTCATTGGGTGTTCTACACTCTTTCTCCTCTATCATTGGGTGTTCTACACTCTTTCTCCTCTGTCATTGGGTGTTCTACACTCTTTCTCCTCTGTCATTGGGTGTTCTACACTCTCTCTCCTCTGTCATTGGGTGTTCTACACTCTTTCTCCTCTGTCATTGGGTGTTCTACACTCTCTTTCTGTCATTGGGTGTTCTACACTATTTCTCCTCTGTCATTGGGTGTTCTACACTCTCTCTTCTCTCTGTCATTGGGTGTTCTACACTCTCTCTCCTCTTCAATGGGTGTTTTACACTCTTTCTCCTCTGTCATTGGGTGTTCTACACTATTTCTCCTCTGTCATTGGGTGTTCTACACTCTCTCTCCTCTGTCATTGGGTGTTCTACACTTTTTTTTCTCTGTCATTGGGTGTTCTACTCTCTCTCTCCTCTGTCATTGGGTGTTCTACACTCTTTCTCCTCTGTCATTGAGTGTTCTACAAACCTTTTCCTCTATCATTGGGTGTTCTACACTCTCTCTCCTCTGTCATTGGGTGTTCTACACTCTTTCTCCTCTGTCATTGGGTGTTCTACACTCTCTCTCCTCTGTCATTGGGTGTTCTACACTCTTTCTCCTCTGTCATTGGGTGTTCTACACTCTCTCTCCTCTGTCATTGGGTGTTCTACACTCTCTCTCCTCTGTCATTGGGTGTTCTACACTCTCTCTCCTCTTCATTGGGTGTTCTACACTCCCTCTCCTCTGTCATTGGGTGTTTCTACACTATTTTCTCCTCTGTCATTGGGTGTTCTACACTCTCTCTCCTCTGTCATTGGGTATTTTACATTCTCTCTCCTCTGTCATTGGGTGTTCTACACTCTCTCTCCTCTGTCATTGTGTGTTCTACACTCTCTCTCGTCTGTCATTGGGTGTTCTACACTCTCTCTCCTCTGTCATTGGGTGTTCTACACTCTCTCTCCTCTGTCATTGGGTGTTCTACACTCCTCTCCTCTGCCATTGGGTGTTCTACACTCTTTCTCCTCTGTCATTGGGTGTTCTACACTCTCTTTCCTCTGTCATTGGGTGTTCTACACTCTCTCTCCTCTGTCATTGGGTGTTCTACACTCTCTCTCCTCTTCATTGGGTGTTCTACACTCTCTCTCCTCTGTCATTGGGTGTTTTACACTATTTTTCCTCTGTCATTGGGTGTTCTACTCTCTCTCTCCTCTGTCATTGGGTATTTTACACTCTCTCTCCTCTGTCATTGGGTGTTCTACACTCTCTCTCCTCTGTCATTGGGTGTTCTACACTCTTTCTCCTCTGTCATTGGGTGTTCTACACTCTTTCTCCTCTGTCATTGGGTGTTCTACACTCTCTCTCCTCTGTCATTGGGTGTTCTACACTCTTTCTCCTCTGTCATTGGGTGTTCTACACTCTCTCTCTCTGTCATTGGGTGTTCTACACTATTTCTCCTCTGTCATTGGGTGTTCTACACTCTCTCTCCTCTGTCATTGGGTGTTCTACACTCTTTATCCTCTGTCATTGGGTGTTCTACACTCTCTTTCCTCTGTCATTGGGTGTTCTACACTCTCTCTCCTCTGTCATTGGGTGTTCTACACTCCCTCTCCTCTGTCATTGGGTGTTCTACACTCTCTCTCCTCTTCATTGGGTGTTCTACACTCCCTCTCCTCTGTCATTGGGTGTTTCTACACTATTTTCTCCTCTGTCATTGGGTGTTCTACTCTCTCTCTCCTCTGTCATTGGGTGTTCTACACTCTCTCTCCTCTGTCATTGGGTGTTCTACACTCTCTCTCCTCTGTCATTGTGTGTTCTACACTCTCTCTCCTCTGTCATTGGGTGTTCTACACTCTCTCTCCTCTGTCATTGGGTTTTCTACACCCTTCTCCTCTGCCATTGGGTGTTCTACACTTTTTCTCCTCTGTCATTGGGTGTTCTACACTCTTTTTCCTCTATTCATTGGGTGTTCTACACTCTTTCTCCTCTGTCATTGGGTTTTCTACACTCTTTCTCCTCTGTCATTGGGTGTTCTACACTCTCTCTCCTCTGTCATTCGGTGTTCTACACTCTTTCTCCTCTGTCATTGGGTGTTCTACACTCTCTCTCCTCTGTCATTGGGTGTTCTACACTCTTTCTCCTCTGTCATTGGGTGTTCTACACTCTCTCTCCTCTGTCATTGGGTGTTCTACACTCTCTCTCCTCTGCCATTGGGTGTTCTACACTCCCTCTCCTCTGTCATTGGGTGTTCTACACTCTCTCTCCTCTGTCATTCGGTGTTCTACACTCTCTCTCCTCTGTCATTGGGTGTTCTACACTTTTTTTCCTCTGTCATTGGGTGTTCTACACTCTTTTCTCCTCTGTCATTGGGTGTTCTACACTCCCTCTCCTCTGTCATTGGGTGTTCTACACTCTTTCTCCTCTGTCATTGGGTGTTCTACACTCTCTATCCTCTGTCATTGGGTGTTCTACATTCTTTCTCCTCTGTCATTGGGTGTTCTACACTCTTTCTCCTCTGTCATTGGGTGTTCTACACTCTTTCTCCTCTGTCATTGGGTGTTCTACACTCTCTCTCCTCTGTCATTGGGTGTTCTACACTCTCTCTCCTCTGTCATTGGGTGTTCTACACTCTTTCTCCTCTGTCATTGGGTTTTCTACACTCTTTATCCTCTGTCATTGGGTGTTCTACACTCTCTCTCTCCTCTGTCATTCGGTGTTTTACACTCTTTCTCCTCTGTCATTGGGTGTTCTACACTCTCTCTCCTCTGTCATTGGGTGTTCTACACTCTTTCTCCTCTGTCATTGGGTGTTCTACACTCTCTCTCTGTCATTCGGTGTTCTACACTCTCTCTCCTCTGTCATTGGGTGTTCTACACTTTTTTTCCTCTGTCATTGGGTGTTCTACACTCTCTCTCCTCTGTCATTGGGTGTTCTGCACTCTCTCTCCTCTGCCATTGGGTGTTCTACACTCTCTCTCCTCTGTCATTGGGTGTTCTACACTCTTTCTCCTCTGTCATTGGGTGTTCTACACTCTCTCCTCTGTCATTCGGGTGTTCTACACTCTCTCTCCTCTGTCATTGGGTGTTCTACACTCTTTTTCCACTGTCATTGGTGTTCTACATTATTTCTCCTCTGTCATTGGGTGTTCTACTCTCTCTCTCCTATATACAGTGAATTCATGCAAACCTTTGCTCCCTTCTCCAAATGCAAACCATTGGTCAGCAGGTCATGGTTACAGCTGACACCTGTTTGGTGGTTGTGATGGGTCTTGATGAGTAACATACAAATGGAATATGAACCAAATATACAATTCTCATATAAAATTGTATCTGACAATATAGTGTTATGTGGTTGCTTGGTTGGAGGTTATGCATGCACTGTATCTGACAATATAGTGTTGTGTGGTTGCTTGGCTGGAGGTTATGCATGTATCTGAGAATATAGTGTTGTGTGGTTGCTTGGCTGGAGGTTTAGCATGTATCTGACAACATAGTGTTGTGTGGTTGCTTGGCTGGAGGTTATGCATGTATCTGACAATATAGTGTTGTGTGGTTGCTTGGTTGGAGGTTATGCATGTATCTGACAATATAATGTTGTGTGGTTGCTTGGCTGGAGGTTATGCATGTATCTGACAATATAGTGTTGTGTGGTTGCTTGGCTGGAGGTTATGCATGTACACAAAATAGTCAAAATTGGTGGTGAAATGAAAAAACTCTCTCTCCTCTGTCATTGGGTGTTCTACACTCTCTCTCCTCTGTCATTGGGTGTTCTACACTCTCTATCCTCTGTCATTGGGTAATCTACACTCTTTCTCCTCTGTCATTGGGTGTTCTACACTCTTTCTCCTCTGTCATTGGGTGTTCTACACTCTTTCTCCTCTGTCATTGGGTGTTCTACACTCTTTCTCCTCTGTCATTGGGTGTTCTACACTCTCTCTCCTCTGTCATTGGGTGTTCTACACTCTGTCTCCTCTGTCATTGGGTGTTCTACACTCTCTCTCCTCTGTCATTGGGTGTTCTACACTCTCTCTCCTCTGCCATTGGGTGTTCTACACTCTCGCTCCTCTGTCATTGGGTGTTCTACACTCTTTCTCCTCTGTCATTGGGTGTTCTACACTCTCTCTCTGTCATTCGGTGTTCTACACTCTTTCTCCTCTGTCATTGGGTGTTCTACACTCTCTCTCCTCTGCTCAATGGGTGGATCTACACTCCCTCTCCTCTGTCATTGGGTGTTCTACATTCTTTCTCCTCTGCCATTGGGTGTTCTACACTCTTTCTCCTCTATCATTGGGTGTTCTACACTCTTTCTCCTCTGCCATTGGGTGTTCTACACTCTTTCTCCTCTGTCATTGGGTGTTCTACACTCCCTCTCCTCTGTCATTGGGTGTTCTATACTCTTTCTCCTCTGTCATTGGGTGTTCTACACTCTCTCTCCTCTGTCATTGGGTGTTCTACACTATTTTCTCCTCTGTCATTGGGTGTTCTACACTCTCTCTCCTCTGTCATTGGGTGTTCTACACTTTTTTCTCCTCTGTCATTGGGTGTTCTACCTCTCTCTCCTCTGTCATTGGGTGTTCTACACTCTTTCTCCTCTGTCATTGAGTGTTCTACAAACTTTTTCCTCTATCATTGGGTGTTCTACACTCTCTCTCCTCTGTCATTGGGTGTTCTACACTCTTTCTCCTCTGTCATTGGGTGTTCTACACTCTCTCTCCTCTGTCATTGGGTATTCTTCACTCTTTCTCCTCTGTCATTGGGTGTTCTACACTCTCTCTCCTCTGTCATTGGGTGTTCTACACTCCCTCTCCTCTGTCATTGGGTGTTCTACACTCTCTCTCCTCTTCATTGGGTGTTCTACACTCCCTCTCCTCTGTCATTGGGTGTTTTACACTATTTTTCCTCTGTCATTGGGTGTTCTACTCTCTCTCTCCTCTGTCATTGGGTGTTCTACACTCTCTCTCCTCTGTCATTGGGTATTTTTACATTCTCTCTCCTCTGTCATTGGGTGTTCTACACTCTCTCTCCTCTGTCATTGTGTGTTCTACACTCTCTCTCGTCTGTCATTGGGTGTTCTACACTCTCTCTCCTCTGTCATTGGGTGTTCTACACTCCCTCTCCTCTGCCATTGGGTGTTCTACACTCTTTATCCTCTTTCAATTGGTGTTCTACACTCTCTTTCCTCTGTCATTGGGTTTTCTACACAACTTCTCCTCTGCCATTGGGTGTTCTACACTTTTTCTCCTCTGTCATTGGGTGTTCTACACTCTTTTTCCTCTTGTCATTGGGTGTTCTACACTCTTTCTCCTCTGTCATTGGGTGTTCTACACTCTTTCTCCTCTGTCATTGGGTGTTCTACACTCTCTCTCCTCTGTCATTCGGTGTTCTACACTCTTTCTCCTCTGTCATTGGGTGTTCTACACTCTCTCTCCTCTGTCATTGGGTGTTCTACACTCTTTCTCCTCTGTCATTGGGTGTTCTACACTCTTTCTCCTCTGTCATTGAGTGTTCTACAAACCTTTTCCTCTATCATTGGGTGTTCTACACTCTCTCTCCTCTGCCATTGGGTGTTCTACACTCTTTCTCCTCTATCATTGGGTGTTCTACACTCTTTCTCCTCTGCCATTGGGTGTTCTACACTCTTTCTCCTCTGTCATTGGGTGTTCTACACTCCCTCTCCTCTGTCATTGGGTGTTCTACACTCTTCTCTCCTCTGTCATTGGGTGTTCTACACTCTCTTCTCTGTCATTGGGTGTTCTACACTATTTCTCCTCTGTCATTGGGTGTTCTACACTCTCTTCTCCTCTGTCATTGGGTGTTCTACACTCTCTCTCCTCTTCAATGGGTGTTCTACACTCTTTCTCCTCTGTCATTGGGTGTTCTACACTATTTTTTCCCTCTGTCATTGGGTGTTCTACACTTTTTTTCCTCTGTCATTGGGTGTTCTACACTCTTTTTTCTCTGTCATTGGGTGTTCTACTCTCTCTCTCCTCTGTCATTGGGTGTTCTACACTCTTTCTCCTCTGTCATTGAGTGTTCTACAAACTTTTTCCTCTATCATTGGGTGTTCTACACTCTCTCTCCTCTGTCATTGGGTGTTCTACACTCTTTCTCCTCTGTCATTGGGTGTTCTACACTCTCTATCCTCTGTCATTGGGTATTCTTCACTCTTTCTCCTCTGTCATTGGGTGTTCTACACTCTCTCTCCTCTGTCATTGGGTGTTCTACACTCCCTCTCCTCTGTCATTGGGTGTTCTACACTCTCTCTCCTCTTCATTGGGTGTTCTACACTCCCTCTCCTCTGTCATTGGGTGTTTTACACTATTTTTCCTCTGTCATTGGGTGTTCTACTCTCTCTCTCCTCTGTCATTGGGTATTTTACATTCTCTCTCCTCTGTCATTGGGTGTTCTACACTCTTTCTCCTCTGTCATTGGGTGTTCTACACTCTCTTTCTGTCATTGGGTGTTCTACACTATTTCTCCTCTGTCATTGGGTGTTCTACACTCCCTCTCCTCTGCCATTGGGTGTTCTACACTCTTTTTCCTCTATTCATTGGGTGTTCTACACTCTTTCTCCTCTGTCATTGGGTTTTCTACACTCTTTCTCCTCTGTCATTGGGTGTTCTACACTCTCTCTCCTCTGTCATTCGGTGTTCTACACTCTTTCTCCTCTGTCATTGGGTGTTCTACACTCTCTCTCCTCTGTCATTGGGTGTTCTACACTCTTTCTCCTCTGTCATTGGGTGTTCTACACTCTCTCTCCTCTGTCATTGGGTGTTCTACACTCTCTCTCCTCTGTCATTGGGTGTTCTACACTCTCTCTCCTCTGTCATTGGGTGTTCTACACTCTCTCTCCTCTGTCATTCGGTGTTCTACACTCTCTCTCCTCTGTCATTGGGTGTTCTACACTTTTTTTCCTCTGTCATTGGGTGTTCTACACTCTTTTTCGTCTGTCATTGGGTGTTCTACACTCCCTCTCCTCTGTCATTGGGTGTTCTACACTCTTTCTCCTCTGTCATTGGGTGTTCTACACTCTCTATCCTCTGTCATTGGGTGTTCTACACTCTTTCTCCTCTGTCATTGGGTGTTCTACACTCTTTCTCCTCTGTCATTGGGTGTTCTACACTCTCTCTCCTCTGTCATTGGGTGTTCTACACTCTCTCTCCTCTGTCATTGGGTGTTCTACACTCTCTCTCCTCTGTCATTGGGTGTTCTACACTCTTTCTCCTCTGTCATTGGGTTTTCTACACTCTTTCTCCTCTGTCATTGGGTGTTCTACACTCTCTCTCCTCTGTCATTCGGTGTTTTACACTCTTTCTCCTCTGTCATTGGGTGTTCTACACTCTCTCTCCTCTGTCATTGGGTGTTCTACACTCTTTCTCCTTTGTCATTGGGTGTTCTACACTCTCTCTCTGTCATTCTGTGTTCTACACTCTCTCTACTCTGTCATTGGGTGTTCTACACTTTTTTTCCTCTGTCATTGGGTGTTCTACACTCTCTCTCCTCTGTCATTGGGTGTTCTGCACTCCCTCTCCTCTGCCATTGGGTGTTCTACACTCTCTCTCCTCTGTCATTGGGTGTTCTACACTCTTTCTCCTCTGTCATTGGGTGTTCTACACTCTCTCTCTGTCATTCGGTGTTCTACACTCTCTCTCCTCTGTCATTGGGTGTTCTACACTTTTTTTCCACTGTCATTGGGTGTTCTACATTATTTCTCCTCTGTCATTGGGTGTTCTACTCTCTCTCCCTCTATACAGTGAATTCATACAAACTTTGCCCTTCTCCAAATGCAAACCATTGGTCAGCAGGTCATGGTTACAGCTGACACCTGTTTGGTGGTTGTGATGGGTCTTGATGAGTAACATACAAATGGAATAGGAACCAAATATTCAATTCTCATATAAAATTGTAGCATGTATCTGACAATATAGTGTTGTGTGGTTGCTTGGTTGGAGGTTATGCATGCACTGTATCTGACAATATAGTGTTGTGTGGTTGCTTGGCTGGAGGTTATGCATGTATCTGAGAATATAGTGTTGTGTGGTTGCTTGGCTGGAGGTTTAGCATGTATCTGACAACATAGTGTTGTGTGGTTGCTTGGCTGGAGGTTATGCATGTATCTGACAATATAGTGTTGTGTGGTTGCTTGGTTGGAGGTTATGCATGTATCTGACAATATAATGTTGTGTGGTTGCTTGGCTGGAGGTTATGCATGTATCTGACAATATAGTGTTGTGTGGTTGCTTGGCTGAGGTTATGCATGTACACAAAATAGTCAAAATTGGTGGTGAAATGAAAAACTCTCTCTCCTCTGTCATTGGGTGTTCTACACTCTCTCTCCTCTGTCATTGGGTGTTCTACACTCTCTCTCCTCTGTCATTGGGTAATCTACACTCTTTCTCCTCTGTCATTGGGTGTTCTACACTCTTTCTCCTCTGTCATTGGGTGTTCTACACTCTTTCTCCTCTGTCATTGGGTGTTCTACACTCTCTCTCCTCTGTCATTGGGTGTTCTACACTCTTTCTCCTCTGTCATTGGGTGTTCTACACTCTCTCTCCTCTGTCATTGGGTGTTCTACACTCTGTCTCCTCTGTCATTGGGTGTTCTACACTCTCTCTCCTCTGTCATTGGGTGTTCTACACTCTCTCTCCCTCTGCCATTGGGTGTTCTACACTCTCACTCCTCTGTCATTGGGTGTTCTACACTCTTTCTCCTCTGTCATTGGGTGTTCTACACTCTCTCTCTGTCATTCGGTGTTCTACACTCTCTCTCCTCTGTCATTGGGTGTTCTACACTCCCTCTCCTCTGCCAATGGGTGGACTACACTCCCTCTCCTCTGTCATTGGGTGTTCTACATTCTTTCTCCTCTGCCATTGGGTGTTCTACACTCTTTCTCCTCTATCATTGGGTGTTCTACACTCTTTCTCCTCTGCCATTGGGTGTTCTACACTCTTTCTCCTCTGTCATTGGGTGTTCTACACTCCCTCTCCTCTGTCATTGGGTGTTCTACACTCTTTCTCCTCTGTCATTGGGTGTTCTACACTCTCTTCTCTGTCATTGGGTGTTCTACACTCTTTCTCCTCTGTCATTGGGTGTTCTACACTCTCTCTTCTCTCTGTCATTGGGTGTTCTACACTCTCTCTCCTCTTCAATGGGTGTTCTACACTCTTTCTCCTCTGTCATTGGGTGTTCTACACTCATTCTCCTCTGTCATTGTGTGTTCTACACTATTTTTCCTCTGTCATTGGGTGTTCTACACTCTCTCTCCTCTGTCATTGGGTGTTCTACACTTTTTTTTCTCTGTCATTGGGTGTTCTACTCTCTCTCTCCTCTGTCATTGGCTGTTCTACACTCTTTCTCCTCTGTCATTGGGTGTTCTACACTATTTTTCCTCTGTCATTGGGTGTTCTACACTCTCTCTCCTCTGTCATTGGGTGTTCTACACTTTTTTTTCTCTGTCATTGGGTGTTCTACTCTCTCTCTCCTCTGTCATTGGGTGTTCTACACTCTCTATCCTCTGTCATTGGGTAATCTACACTCTTTCTCCTCTGTCATTGGGTGTTCTACACTCTTTCTCCTCTGTCATTGGGTGTTCTACACTCTTTCTCCTCTGTCATTGGGTGTTCTACACTCTCTCTCCTCTGTCATTGGGTGGTCTACACTCTTTCTCCTCTGTCATTGGGTGTTCTACACTCTCTCTCCTCTGTCATTGGGTGTTCTACACTCTGTCTCCTCTGTCATTGGGTGTTCTACACTCTCTCTCCTCTGTCATTGGGTGTTCTACACTCTCTCTCCTCTGTCATTGGGTGTTCTACACTCTCACTCCTCTGTCATTGGGTGTTCTACACTCTTTCTCCTCTGTCATTGGGTGTTCTACACTCTCTCTCTCTGTCATTCGGTGTTCTACACTCTCTCTCCTCTGTCATTGGGTGTTCTACACTCCCTCTCCTCTGCCAATGGGTGGACTACACTCCCTCTCCTCTGTCATTGGGTGTTCTACATTCTTTCTCCTCTGCCATTGGGTGTTCTACACTCTTTCTCCTCTATCATTGGGTGTTCTACACTCTTTCTCCTCTGCCATTGGGTGTTCTACACTCTTTCTCCTCTGTCATTGGGTGTTCTACACTCCCTCTCCTCTGTCATTGGGTGTTCTACACTCTTTCTCCTCTGTCATTGGGTGTTCTACACTCTCTTTCTGTCATTGGGTGTTCTACACTCTTTCTCCTCTGTCATTGGGTGTTCTACACTCTCTCTTCTCTCTGTCATTGGGTGTTCTACACTCTCTCTCCTCTTCAATGGGTGTTCTACACTCTTTCTCCTCTGTCATTGGGTGTTCTACACTCATTCTCCTCTGTCATTGTGTGTTCTACACTATTTTTCCTCTGTCATTGGGTGTTCTACACTCTCTCTCCTCTGTCATTGGGTGTTCTACACTTTTTTTTCTCTGTCATTGGGTGTTCTACTCTCTCTCTCCTCTGTCATTGGCTGTTCTACACTCTTTCTCCTCTGTCATTGGGTGTTCTACACTATTTTTCCTCTGTCATTGGGTGTTCTACACTCTCTCTCCTCTGTCATTGGGTGTTCTACACTTTTTTTTCTCTGTCATTGGGTGTTCTACTCTCTCTCTCCTCTGCCATTGGGTGTTCTACACTCTCTCTCCTCTGGCATTGGGTGTTCTACACTCTTTCTCCTCTGTCATTGAGTGTTCTACAAACTTTTTCCTCTATCATTGGGTGTTCTACACTCTCTCTCCTCTGTCATTGGGTGTTCTACACTCTTTCTCCTCTGTCATTGGGTGTTCTACACTCTCTCTCCTCTGTCATTGGGTATTCTTCACTCTTTCTCCTCTGTCATTGGGTGTTCTACACTCCCTCTCCTCTGTCATTGGGTGTTCTACACTCTCTCTCCTCTTCATTGGGTGTTCTACACTCCCTCTCCTCTGTCATTGGGTGTTCTACACTCCCTCTCCTCTGTCATTGGGTGTTTTACACTATTTTTCCTCTGTCATTGGGTGTTCTACACTCTCTCTCCTCTGTCATTGGGTGTTCTACACTCCCTCTCCTCTGTCATTGGGTGTTCTACACTCTCTCTCCTCTTCATTGGGTGTTCTACACTCTCTCTCCTCTGTAATTGGGTGTTCTACACTCTCTCTCCTCTGTCATTGGGTGTTCTACACTCTCTTCCCTCTGTCATTGGGTGTTCTACACTCCTCTCCTCTGTCATTGGGTGTTCTACACTCTCATCTCTGTCATTCTGTGTTCTACACTCTCTCTCTCATCTGTCATTGGGTGTTCTACACTCTCTCTCCTCTTAATTGGGTGGTCTACACTCCCTCTCCTCTGTAATTGGGTGTTCTACACTCTCTCTCCTCTGTCATTGGGTGTTCTACACTCTCTCTCCTCTGTCATTGGGTGTTCTACACTCTCTCTCCTCTTTCATTGGGTGTTCTACACTCTCTCTCCTCTGTCATTGGGTGTTCTACACTTTTTTTCCTCTGTCATTGGGTATTCTACACTCTCTTTCCTCTGTCATTGGGTTTTCTAAACACCTTCTCCTCTGTCATTGGGTGTTCTACACTTTTTCTCCTCTGTCATTGGGTGTTCTACACTCTTTTTCCTCTTGTCATTGGGTGTTCTACACTCTTTCTCCTCTGTCATTGGGTGTTCTACACTCTCTCTCCTCTGTCATTCGGTGTACTACACTCTTTCTCCTCTGTCAATGGGTGTTCTACACTCTCTCTCCTCTGTCATTGGGTGTTCTACACTCTTTCTCCTCTGTCATTGGGTATTCTACACTCTCTCTCCTCTGTCATTGGGTGTTCTACACTCTTTCTCCTCTGTCATTGGGTGTTCTACACTCTCTCTCCTCTGTCATTGGGTGTACTACACTCTTTTCTCCTCTGTCATTGGGTGTTCTACACTCTCTCTCCTCTGTCATTGGGTGTTCTACACTCTTTCTCCTCTGTCATTGGGTGTTCTACACTCTCTCTCCTCTGCCATTGGGTGTTCTACATAATTTCTCCTCTGTCATTGGGTGTTCTACACTCTCTCTCCTCTGTCATTGGGTGTTCTACACTCTCTCTCCTCTGTCATTGGGTGTTCTACACTCTCTCTCCTCTGTCATTGGGTGTTCTACACTCCCTCTCCTCTGTCATATTGTGTTCTACACTCTCTCTCCTCTGTCATTGGGTGTTCTACACTCTCTCTCCTCTTAATTGGGTGGTCTACACTCCCTCTCCTCTGTAATTGGGTGTTCTACTCTCTCTCTCCTCTGTCATTGGGTGTTCTACACTCTCTCTCCTCTGTCATTGGGTGTTCTACACTCTCTCTCCTCTTTCATTGGGTTTTCTAAACACCTTCTCCTCTGTCATTGGGTGTTCTACACTTTTTCTCCTCTGTCATTGGGTGTTCTACACTCTTTTCCTCTGTCATTGGGTGTTCTACACTCTTTCTCCTCTGTCATTGGGTGTTCTACACTCTCTCTCCTCTGTCATTCGGTGTACTACACTCTTTCTCCTCTGTCAATGGGTGTTCTACACTCTCTCTCCTCTGTCATTGGGTGTTCTACACTCTTTCTCCTCTGTCATTGGGTATTCTACACTCTCTCTCCTCTGTCATTGGGTGTTCTACACTCTTTCTCCTCTGTCATTGGGTGTTCTACACTCTCTCTCCTCTGTCATTGGGTGTACTACACTCTTTCTCCTCTGTCATTGGGTGTTCTACACTCTCTCTCCTCTGTCATTGGGTGTTCTACACTCTTTCTCATCTGTCATTGGGTGTTCTAACTCTCTCTCCTCTGCCATTGGGTGTTCTACATAATTTCTCCTCTGTCATTGGGTGTTCTACACTCTCTCTCCTCTGTCATTGGGTGTTCTACACTCTCTCCCTCTGTCATTGGGTGTTCTACACTCTCTCTCCTCTGTCATTGGGTGTTCTACACTCCCTCTCCTCTGTCATATTGTGTTCTACACTCTTTCTCCTCTGTCATTGGGTGTTCTACACTCTCTCCTCTGTCGTTGGGTGTTCTACACTCTCTCTCCTCTGTCATTGGGTATTCTACACTCTCTTTCCTCTGTCATTGGGTTTTCTAAACACCTTCTCCTCTGTCATTGGGTGTTCTACACTCTCTCTCCTCTGTCATTGGGTGTTCTACACTCTCTCTCCTCTGTCATTGGGTGTTCTACACTCCCTCTCTTCTGTCATATTGTGTTCTACACTCTTTCTCCTCTGTCATTCGGTGTTCTACACTCTCTCTCCTCTGTCATTGGGTGTTCTACACTCCCTCTCATCTGCCATTGGGTGGACTACACTCCCTCTCCTCTGTCATTGGGTGTTCTACATTCTTTCTCCTCTGCCATTGGGTGTTCTACACTCTTTCTCCTCTATCATTGGGTGTTCTACACTCTTTCTCCTCTGCCATTGGTTGTTCTACACTCTTTCTCCTCTGTCATTGGGTTTTCTACACTCCCTCTCCTCTGTCATTGGGTGTTCTACACTCTTTCTCCTCTGTCATTGGGTGTTCTACACTCTTCTCTCTGTCATTGGGTGTTCTACACTCTTTCTACTCTGTCATTGGGTGTTCTACACTCTCTCTCCTCTGTCATTGGGTGTTCTACACTCTTTCTCCTCTGTCATTGGGTGTTCTACACTCTTTATCCTCTGTCATTGGGTGTTCTACACTATTTTTCCTCTGTCATTGGGTGTTCTACACTCTCTCTCCTCTGTCATTGGGTGTTCTACACTTTTTTTTCTCTGTCATTGGGTGTTCTACACTCTCTCTCCTCTGTCATTGGGTGTTCTACACTCTCTCTCCTCTGGCATTGGGTGTTATACACTCTTTCTCCTCTGTCATTGAGTGTTCTACACACTTTTTCCTCTATCATTGGGTGTTCTACACTCTCTCTCCTCTGTCATTGGGTGTTCTACACTCTTTCTCCTCTGTCATTGGGTGTTCTACACTCTCTCTCCTCTGTCATTGGGTGTTCTACACTCTATCTCCTCTTTCATTGGGTGTTCTACACTCTCTCTCCTCTGTCATTGGGTGTTCTACACTCTCTCTCCTCTGTCATTGGGTATTCTACAGTCTCTTTCCTCTGTCATTGGGTTTTCTATACACCTTCTCCTCTGTCATTGGGTGTTCTACACTCTTTCTCCTCTGTCATTGGGTGTTCTACACTCTCTCTCTGTCATTGGGTGTTCTACACTCCCTCTCCTCTGTCATTGGGTGTTCTACACTCTCTCTCCTCTGTTATTGGGTGTTCTACACTTTTTCCTCTTGTCATTGGGTGTTCTACACTCTTTCTCCTCTGTCATTCGGTGTTCTACACTCTCTCTCCTCTGTCATTGGGTGTTCTACACTCCCTCTCATCTGCCATTGGGTGGACTACACTCCCTCTCCTCTGTCATTGGGTGTTCTACATTCTCTCTCCTCTGCCATTGGGTGGTCTACACTCTTTCTCCTCTATCATTGGGTGTTCTACACTCTTTCTCCTCTGCCATTGGGTGTTCTACACTCTTTCTCCTCTGTCATTGGGTTTTCTACACTCCCTCTCCTCTGTCATTGGGTGTTCTACACTCTTTCTCCTCTGTCATTGGGTGTTCTACACTCTCTCTCTGTCATTGGGTGTTCTACACTCTTTCTACTCTGTCATTGGGTGTTCTACACTCTCTCTCCTCTGTCATTGGGTGTTCTACACTCTTTCTCCTCTGTCATTGGGTGTTCTACACTCTTTATCCTCTGTCATTGGGTGTTCTACACTATTTTTCCTCTGTCATTGGGTGTTCTACACTCTCTCTCCTCTGTCATTGGGTGTTCTACACTTTTTTTTCTCTGTCATTGGGTGTTCTACACTCTCTCTCCTCTGTCATTGGGTGTTCTACACTCTCTCTCCTCTGGCATTGGGTGTTATACACTCTTTGTCCTCTGTCATTGAGTGTTCTACACACTTTTTCCTCTATCATTGGGTGTTCTACACTCTCTCTCCTCAGTCATTGGGTGTTCTACACTCTTTCTCCTCTGTCATTGGGTGTTCTACACTCTCTCTCCTCTGTCATTGGGTGTTCTACACTCTCTCTCCTCTGTTATTGGGTGTTATACACTCTTTGTCCTCTGTCATTGAGTGTTCTACACACTTTTTCCTCTATCATTGGGTGTTCTACACTCTCTCTCCTCTGTCATTGGGTGTTCTACACTCTTTCTCCTCTGTCATTGGGTGTTCTACACTCTCTCTCCTCTGTCATTGGGTATTCTTCACTCTTTCTTCTCTGTCATTGGGTGTTCTACACTCTCTCTCCTCTGTCATTGGGTGTTCTACACTCCCTCTCCTCTGTCATTGGGTGTTCTACACTATCTCTCCTCTTCATTGGGTGGTCTACACTCCCTCTCCTCTGTAATTGGGTGTTCTACACTCTCTCTCCTCTGTCATTGGGTGTTCTACACTCTCTATCCTCTGTCATTGGGTGTTCTACACTCTCTCTCCTCTGTGATTGGGTGTTCTACACTCTCTCTCTCCTCTGTCATTGGGTATTCTACAGTCTCTTTCCTCTGTCATTGGGTTTTCTATACACCTTCTCCTCTGTCATTGGGTGTTCTACACTTTTTCTCCTCTGTCATTGGGTGTTCTACACTCTTTTTCCTCTTGTAATTGGGTGTTCTACACTCTTTCTCCTCTGTCATTGGGTGTTCTACACTCTCTCTCCTCTGTCATTCGGTGTACTACACTCTTTCTCCTCTGTCAATGGGTGTTCTACACTCTCTCTCCTCTGTCATTGGGTGTTCTACACTCTTTCTCCTCTGTCATTGGGTATTCTACACTCTCTCCTCTGTCATTGGGTGTTCTACACTCTTTTCTCCTCTGTCATTGGGTGTTCTACACTCTCTCTCCTCTGTCATTGGGTGTACTACACTCTTTCTCCTCTGTCATTGGGTGTTCTACACTCTCTCTCCTCTGTCATTGGGTGTTCTACACTCTTTCTCCTCTGTCATTGGGTGTTCTACACTCTCTCTCCTCTGCCATTGGGTGTTCTCCACTCTTTCTCCTCTGTCATTGGGTGTTCTACACTCTCTCTCCTCTGTCATTGGGTGTTCTACACTCTCTCTCCTCTGTCATTGGGTGTTCTACACTCTCTCTCCTCTGTCATTGGGTATTCTACACTCTCTCTCCTCTGTCATTGGGTGTTCTACACTCTCTCTCCTCTGTCATTGGGTATTCTACACTCTCTCTCCTCTGTCATTGGGTGTTCTACACTCCCTCTCCTCTGTCATTGGGTGTTCTACACTCCCTCTCCTCTGTCATTGGGTGTCCTACACTCTCTCTCCTCTGTCATTGGGTGTCCTACACTCTTTTCCTCTTTGTCATTGGGTGTTCTACACTCTTTCTCCTCTATCATTGGGTGTTCTACACTCTCTCTCCTCTGTCATTGGGTGTTCTACACTCTTTCTCCTCTGTCATTGGGTGTTCTAAACTCTCTCTCCTCTGTCATTCGGTGTTCTACACTCTCTCTCTGTCATTGGGTGTTCTACACTCTTTCTCCTCTGTCATTGGGTGTTCTACACTCTCTCTCTGTCATTGGGTGTTCTACACTCCCTCTCCTCTGCCATTGGGTGTTCTACACTCTCTCTCCTCTGTTATTGGGTGTTCTACACTTTTTCCTCTTGTCATTGGGTGTTCTACACTCTTTCTCCTCTGTCATTTGGTGTTCTACACTCTTTCTCCTCTGTCATTGGGTGTTCTACACTCTCTCTCCTCTGTCATTGGGTGTTCTACACTCTCTCTCTGTCATTGGGTGTTCTACACTCTTTCTCCTCTGTCATTGGGGTGTTCTACACTCTCTCTCTGTCATTGGGTGTTCTACACTCCCTCTCCTCTGTCATTGGGTATTTTACACTCTCTCTCCTCTGTCATTGGGTGTTCTACACTCTCTCTCCTCTGTCATTGGGTGTTCTACATTCTTTCTCCTCTGTCATTGGGTGTTCTACACTCTTTTTCCTCTTGTCATTGGGTGTTCTACACTCTCTCTCCTCTGTCATTGGGTGTTCTACACTCTCTCTCCTCTGTCATTGGGTGTTCTACACTCTCTCTCCTCTGTCATTGGGTGTTCTACACTCTCTCTCCTCTGTCATTGGGTGTTCTACACTCTCTATCCTCTGTCATTGGGTGTTTCTACCACTCTCTCTCCTCTGTCATTGGGTGTTCTACACTCTTTTTCCTCTTGTCATTGGGTGTTCTACACTCTCTCTCCTCTGTCATTGGGTGTTCTACATTCTTTCTCCTCTGTCATTGGGTGTTCTACACTCTTTTTCCCTCTTTTTCTTGTCATTGGGTGTTCTACACTCTCTCTCCTCTGTCATGGGTGTTCTACACTCTCTACTCTGTCATTGGGTGTTCTACACTCTCTCTGCTCTGTCATTGGGTGTTCTGCACTCCTCTCCTCTGCCATTGTGTGTTCTACACTCTTTATCCTCTGTCATTGGGTGTTCTACATTCTTTCTCCTCTGTCATTGGGTGTTCTACTCTCTCTCTCCTATATACAGTGAATTCATGCAAAACTTTGCCCTTCTCCAAATGCAAACCATTGGTCAGCAGGTCATGGTTACAGCTGACACCTGTTTGGTGGTTGTGATGGGTCTTGATGAGTAACATACAAATGGAATATGAACCAAATATACAATTCTCATATAAAATTGTATCTGACAATATAGTGTTATGTGGTTGCTTGGTTGGAGGGTTATGCATGTACTGTATCTGACAATATAGTGTTGTGTGGTTGCTTGGCTGGAGGTTATGCATGTACACAAAATAGTCAAAATTGGTGGTGAAATGAAAAAAATAATTTCTTAAAAAAAGTCAAAAAAAAAAATAATGGAAAGGTGGTGCATGCATATGTATGCACCCTTTGCTATGAAGCCCCTAAATAAGATCTGGTGCAACCAATTACCTTCCAGAAGTCACATAATTAGTTAAATAAAGTCCACCTGTGTGCAATCTAAGTGTCACATGATCTCAGTATATATACACCTGTTCTGAAAGACCCCAGAGTCTGCAACATCACTAAGCAAGGGGCACCACCAAGCAAGCGGCACCATGAAGACCAAGGAGCTCTCCAAACAGGTCAGGGACAAAGTTGTGGTAGAAGTACCGATCAGGGTTGGGTTATAAAAAAATATCCGAAACTTTGAACATCCCACGGAGCACCATTCAATCCATTATTAAAAAATGGAAAGAATATGGCACCACAAGAAACCTGCCAAGAGACGGCCGCCCATCAAAACTCACGGACCAGGCAAGGAGGGCATTAATCAGAGAGGCAACAAAGAGACCAAAGATAACCCTGGAAGGAGCTGCAAAGCTCCACAGCGGAGATTGGAGTATCTGTCCATAGGACCACTTTAAGCCGTACACTCCCACAGAGCTGGGCTTTACGGAAGAGTGGCATCATGCTAAATACAGGGAAATTCCTGAGGGAAACCTGTTTCAGTCTTCCAGAGATTTGAGACTGGGACGGAGGTTCACCTTCCAGCAGGACAATGACCCTGAGCATAATGCTAAAGCAACACTTGAGTGGTTTAAGGGGAAACATGTAAATGTCTTTGAATGGCCTAGTCAAAGCCCAGACCTCAATCCAATTGAGAATATGTGATATGACTTAAAGATTGCTGTACACCAGCGGAACCCATCTAACTTGAAGGAGCTGGAGCAGTTTTGCCTTGAAGAATGGGCAAAAGTCCCAGTGGCTAGATGTGCCAAGCTTATAGAGACATACCCCAAGAGACTTGCAGCTGTAATTGCTGCAAAAGGTGGCTCTTCAAAATATTGACTTTAATAGTTATGCACGCTCAAGTTTTCTGTTTTTTGCATCTTCAAAGTGGTAGGCATGTTGTGTAAATCAAATGATACAAATAAATTTTACTTCCAGGTTGTAAGGCAACAAAATAGGAAAAATGCCAAGGGGGGTGAAAACTTTCGCAAGTCACTGTATGTATCAGATAATACAGTGTTTAATCAGATTCAAATTCAATCAATTCCTGTGTTTTGTTTCTTTATGTAGTTTTGATGCCCTCTAAATAATTGCTCGGTAATTGTTCACCCAAAAGTTTTTCATTGTCTTTTAGTGCCGTCCTTTTCAGGTTTAGTCAGCTTCAGCTGCTGTTTGAAGTCCATTCTTATTTATTTCATTAGTGACTGAAGAAAAGTGTCTTTGCCATCTCTTCCCTGTGTGGGTAGCCATATCTAGTGAGGGCAGCCATATCTAGTGAGGATAGCCATATCTAGTGAGGGCAAACATATCTAGTGAGGACAGCCATATCTAGTGAGGGCAGCCATATCTAGTGAGGGCAGCCATATCTAGTGAGGACAGCCATATCTAGTGAGGGCAGCCATATCTAGTGAGGGCAGCCATATCTAGTGAGGGCAGCCATATCTAGTGAGGGCAGCCATATCTAGTGAGGGCAGCCATATCTAGTGAGGGCAGCCATATCTAGTGAGGGCAGCCATATCTAGTGAGGGCAGCCATATCTAGTGAGGACAGCCATATCTAGTGAGGACAGCCATATCCAGTGAGGACAGCCATATCTTGTAAGGGCAGCCATATCTAGTGAGGACAGCCATATCTAGTGAGGACAGCCATATCTTGTAAGGGCAGCCATATCTAGTGAGGACAGCCATATCTAGTGAGGGCAGCCATATCTTGTAAGGCAGCCATATCTAGTGAGGACAGCCATATCTAGTGAGGGCAGCCATATCTAGTGAGGACAGCCATATCTAGTGAGGACAGACATATCTAGTGAGGGCAGCCATATCTAGTGAGGACAGCCATATCTTGTAAGGGCAGTCATATCTAGTGAGGACAGCCATATCTAGTGAGGACAGCCATATCTAGTGAGGACAGCCATATCTAGTGAGGACAGCCATATCTAGTGAGGACAGCCATATCTAGTGAGGGCAGCCATATCTTGTAAGGGCAGCCATATCTAGTGAGGACAGCCATATCTAGTGAGGGCAGCCATATCTAGTGAGGACAGCCATATCTAGTGAGGACAGCCATATCTAGTGAGGACAGCCATATCTAGTGAGGACAGCCATATCTAGTGAGGGCAGCCATATCTTGTAAGGGCAGCCATATCTAGTGAGGACAGCCATATCTAGTGATGGCAGCCATATCTTGTAAGGGCAGCCATATCTAGTGAGTGCAGCCATATCTAGTGAGGGCAGCCATATCTTGTAAGGGCAGCCATATCTTGTAAGGGCAGCCATATCTAGTGAGAGCAGCCATATCTAGTGAGGGCAGCCATATCTTGTAAGGGCAGCCATATCTTGTAAGGGCAGCCATATCTAGTGAGGGCAGCCATATCTTGTAAGGGCAGCCATATCTTGTAAGGGTAGCCATATCTTGTAAGGGCAGCCATATCTAGTGAGGGCAGCCATATCTAGTGAGGGCAGCCATATCTAGTGAGGACAGCCATATCTAGTGAGGGCAGCCACCTCTTCCTGATTCTGCCATTTTACTACATGATGATGATGACACCTCCCTATTTTGCAGGCCACAGTGAAGCTTTTCAGAGTGTGTGATTGAGTGGGTGTGTGTGTGCCTGCTAGCCTGTCAGCCTTTTTGTGTGTGTGCGTGTGCATGTGAGTGTCTATGAGGTTTTTCTAAGGAGAGGGACAAGAGGCTCTTCCCACACAGTTCCAAGCACGACAGTGAGCCACCATGTTTGAAATCAACCAAAACTAACAAGACAATCATTTGGGTGCTTGTACATTAAAATATTCCAAGACATTCCAAGCATCAGGGGTAACCCCCCCCCCCCCCTCTACATCCTCCTGAAAAGTCTTATTCATGTCAAAGTTTTTTTACGTCCAACGTGCATTATGTTACCATGGGCAACTGGGGAGGTGGAATTTATTCAGGATTCCATACCATTTACAGAAAATGAATAATTTAAGGAAAGAACGGACACCTCTCTCTCACCAGAGAGCCTAGTGACTCGTTGCACGTACACAGTCGCAATGATGTGTACAGAAGGTGGCATTGTAATGTGGTAGTGACGTAACATGGAAGGTGGTGGAAGGCTACTTTGTTTGTCATTTTCATATGCTAAGCAACTGTATGCTAACATGTGCCTTTAGTGACGTACTGCAGCAGTGCCCTGTTGTTCTCTGTTCAAGCTCAAAACCTGCCTGGCCAGAATCAATACTCAGAGATTCAGGCCCTGCCCAGCCTTAGCACGTCGGGTTTGGGATGAAAATGAAAACTCTATTCCTGATTCCATCCCATTTACAGAAACTGAATAATTTAAGGAAGAACGGAAACCTCTCTCTCACCGAGAGCCTACCCAGCAAACATGTGGACAAGGTGGACAGGGGTTAGCCCACACACAGATTATCCCACACCAAGTATCCCATACCACACCCAGCACAGGTTAGCCCACACCAGCCCAACACAGGTTAGCCCACACCAGCCCAACACAGGTTAGCCCACACCAGCCCAACACACAACACAGGTTAGCCCACACCAGCCCAACACAGGTTAGCCCACCCCAGCCCAACACAGGTTAGCCCACACCAAGCCCAACACAGGTTAGCCCACACCAACCCAACACAGGTTAGCCCACACCAGCCCAACACAGGTTAGCCAACACCAGCCCAACACAGGTTAGCCCACACCAACCCAACACAGGTTAGCCCACACCAGCCCAACACAGGTTAGCCAACACCAGCCCAACACAGGTTAGCCCACACCAAGCCCAACACAGGTTAGCCCACACCAGCCCAACACAGGTTAGCCCACACCAGCCCAACACAGGTTAGCCCACACCAGCCCAACACAGGTTAGCCCACACCAGCCCAACACAGGTTAGCCCACACCAGCCCAACACAGGTTAGCCCACACCAGCCCAACACACAACACAGGTTAGCCCACACCAGCCCAACACAGGTTAGCCCACCCCAGCCCAACACAGGTTAGCCCACACCAAGCCCAACACAGGTTAGCCCACACCAGCCCAACACAGGTTAGCCCACACCAACCCAACACAGGTTAGCCCACACCAGCCCAACACAGGTTAGCCAACACCAGCCCAACACAGGTTAGCCCACACCAGCCCAACACAGGTTAGCCCACACCAGCCCAACACAGGTTAGCCCACACCAGCCCAACACAGGTTAGCCCACACCAGCCCAACACAGATTAGCCCACCCCAGCCCAACACAGGTTAGCCCACACCAGCCCAATACACAACACAGGTTAGCCCACACCAGCCCAACACAGGTTAGCCCACCCCAGCCCAACACAGGTTAGCCCACACCAAGCCCAACACAGGTTAGACAACACAGGTTAGCCCACACCAGCCCAACACAGGTTAGCCCACACCAGCCCAACACAGGTTAGCCCACCCCAGCCCAACACAGGTTAGCCCACACCAGCCCACACCAGCCCAACACACAACACAGGTTAGCCCACACCAGCCCAACACAGGTTAGCCCACCCCAGCCCAACACAGGTTAGCCCACACCAAGCCCAACACAGGTTAGCCCACACCAGCCCAACACAGGTTAGCCCACACCAACCCAACACAGGTTAGCCCACACCAGCCCAACACAGGTTAGCCCACACCAGCCCAACACAGGTTAGCCCACACCAGCCCAACACAGGTTAGCCCACACCAGCCCAACACAGGTTAGCCAACACCAGCCCAACACAGGTTAGCCCACACCAGCCCAACACAGGTTAGCCCACACCAGCCCAACACAGGTTAGCCCACACCAGCCCAACACAGGTTAGCCCACACCAGCCCAACACAGGTTAGCCCACCCCAGCCCAACACAAGTTAGCCAACACCAACCCAACACAGGTTAGCCCACACCAGCCCTACACAGGTTAGCCCACACCAGCCCAACACAGGTTAGCCCACACCAGCCCAACATAGGTTAGCCAACACCAAGTCCGGCTGCTTCATAAAGTAGAGGAGGGGCTAATTAGAATATTTGGGGGCGTGTTTTGCAAATACCCAAATTCATGTCGTTGAGTAAAAAAATTATACAAGATAAAAATTGATGACAACATTCAAACCAAAGAGTATTCGGAACTTTAAAGCCAATTATGAATAATCTTTTTTCAGATAGAACCTAAAGTCACAAGTAATTTTTATACAACCATTACCGAGAGAGCCGTTCCATTGTTCTGTTGTGTAACGTAAAAACCTATTGAACTTGTACCCTGCCAATGATGAAGTACGTAAAAATACTTAAATAAGAGCATGTGACATATGATAAATAATATATCTATACTATATATTCATAAGTATGTGGACACCCCTTCAAATTAGTGGATTTGGCTATTTCAGCCACACCCGTTGCTGACAGGTCTGTAAAATCAAGCACACAGCCATGCAATCTCCATAGACAAACATTGGCAGTAGAATGGCATTAGTGAAGAGCTCAAAGACTTTCAACATGACACCATCATAGGATGCCAATGGCTCAACCGTACAGTGGTAGGCCACACAAGCTCACAAAACGGGACCGCCGAGTGCTGAAGCACGTAGCACGTAAAAATCGTCTCTCCTCCATTGCAACACTCACTACGGAGTTCCAAACTGCCACTGGAATCAATGTCAGCACAATAACCAATGGGTTTCTATGGCCGAGCAGCCGTACACAAGCCTAAGATCACTGTGCACAACGCCAAGCGTCTGCTGGAGTGGTGTAAAGGTCGCCGCCATTGGACTCTGGAGCAGTGTAAAAGCGTTCTCTGGAGTGATGAATCACGCTTCACCATCTGGCAGTCTGACGGACGAATCTGGGATTGGCGGATGCCAGGAGAATGCTACCTGCCCCAATGCATAGTGCCAACTGTAACTTAGTTCCAATGAAGGCAAATATTAACGCTTCAGCATACAATGCCATTCTAGATGATTCTGTGCTTCCAACTTTGTGACAACAGTTTGGGGAGGCCAGTCATGTTCTGTCTGTTTCAGCATGTCAATGCCCCCACGCACAAAGCTAGGTCTGGCTGCCCTCAGTAGACATGGCTGCCCTCACTAGATACGGCTGCCCTCACTAGATATGGCTGCCCTCACTAGACATGGCTGCCCTCACTAGATACGGCTGCCCTCACTAGATATGGCTGCCCACACTAGATACGGCTGGCCTTAATAGATATGGCTGCCCTCACTAGATATGGCTGCCTTCACTAGATATGGCTGCCCTCACTAGACATGGCTGCCCTCACTAGATACGGCTGCCCTCACTAGATATGGCTGCCCTCACTAGATATGGCTGGCCTCAATAGGTATAATAATAATAATATGCCATTTAGCAGACGCTTTTATCCAAAGCGACTTACAGTCATGCGTGCATACATTTTTTTTTTTTGTGTATGGGTGGTCCCGGGATCGAACCCACTACCTTGGCGTTACAAGAGCCGTGCTCTACCAGCTGCCCAAACAGGAAAGGGATGGGAAATACACGTTTCTTCAGTCACTAATGAAATAAATAAGTAAGGACTTCAAACAGCAGCTGAAGCTGACTAAACCTGAAAAGGGACGGCACTAAAAAAATGATGTAACACTTTTGGGTGACCAATTATGAGCAACTATTTAGAGGACATCAAAACTACATGGAGAACAAAACACAAGAATTGAATTAATTTGTATCTGATAAAACCGTGTATTGTCAGATACATGCATAACCACTAACATAACGGAGTATGGTCAGATACATACATAACCACTAACATAACAGAGTATGGTCAGATACATGCATAACCACTAACATAACAGTGTATGGTCAGATACATGCATAACCACTAACATAACAGAGTATTGTCAGATACATGCATAACCACTAACCAAGCGACCACATAACAGAGTATTGTCAGATACATGCATGTTACATGCATACTACTGTGTGTGTGTGCCTGCATGAGTGAGTGAGTGAGTGAGTGACTGTGTTTGCATCTGTTACTTGTGTGTTGGTGCATTACACATCCAGTGTATGTGGCTGTCTGATTGGTATTGCGTCTGTGCCTGTTTTTATGTTCCTTTGGTGCATGTCATTTCCTGCTCTCCAGTCAAACCACAAAGCGACTCTAAAAGCACTATGGAATCCCATTCAATTACAATAGTGACATCATTTAGGTGATTTATGGCCCTAAGCATTGACCCCATGAGAACCTGCTCATCTCACTCCTACCTGCCTCACAACCTCCCGATGTTCAGCAACAGACCTGTAAAAATCAAAAACAAAGGGATGGAGAATTTGATACGATGCTGTTGAAATAGCATTCATACTCATTCTTTACAAAGTAGTCGTTTTTTTCAGAGGGAATTGAACATAGAAAGTAGAACTCTCTCTCTCTCTCTCTCTCTCTCTCTCTCTCTCTCTCTCTCTCTCTCTCTCTCTCTATTTCTCTCGCTCTCTTTCTCTCTTTATCTCTCTCTCTCTCTCTCTCTCTCTCTCTCTCTCTCTCTCTCTCTCTCTCTCTCTCTCTCTCTCTCTCTCTCTCTCTCTCTCTCTCTTTTTCCCTTTCTCTCATCTCTCTCTCTATCTTCTCTTTCTCTCTCTCTCTCTCTCTCTCTCTCTCTCTCTCTCTCTCTCTCTCTCTCTCTCTCTCTCTCTCTCTCTCTCTCTCTCTCTCTCTCTCTCTCTCTCTCTCTCTCTCCATATGCTGTATGTTCCTTCACTATCTTTATGCAAACTAATTTGGCCTCAATGTAAGTGATCATGGTAACAGAAAGGCCCTATTGTACATCACGGACAGCGATGCTCACCACTAAATGTGAAAAGGGACTGTTTACCTAACAACAACAACAACAACATCAACAGCATAGATACGGTATAGATAGAGTATCGGGGTCATGACCTCCATAGGTCTATTTACAGGCTATTTATTATTAAAGAAAAAGACACACACACACACAGAAAGAGAGTTTTGTATTGCTATGCTTGTGGGGAGCAAAGAATTGATTCCCATCCAAAGTCTCTATTTTCCCTAACCCTAAACCTAACCATAACCCTAACCTTAACCCTATTCCTAACCTTAACCCCAAACCTCTAACCCTTAAACTATACCTAACTCCTAACCGTATTTGTATTTATTTGTATTTATGAAGGATCCCATCTAGCTGCTTCTACTCTTCCTGGGGTCCAGCAACATAACCCCTAACCCTAACCTTAATTCTAACCCTAACCTAATTGTAACCCTAACCCTACACCTAACCCATAAGCCTAAAATAGAATTTTTCCACGTGGGGACTGGCAAAAATGTCCTTGTTTAACAATCCTTGTGAGGACTTCCGGTACCCACAAGGACAGTTAAACAAACACACACACACACACAGAATTGGACTGAAAAAAGGTGAAAGGGTGTAGCACTATTAAAGTGACAGAAACAAACACGGGCAACGTGACAGAAAGATGCCATGTCTTTCTGAGAGAGATGGAGAGGAAGAACAAAAGAGAGGGAGAACACTGAGAGAGAGAAAGATGAAGAGAGAGTGAAAGACAAGGAGAATGACCTAAATAAAGAGGGACCAAAAACAGAGGGACCAGATGAGAAAGGCAGAGAGGGAGAGAGAGAGAGAGGGGATGGAGAGACTGAGCATATTTCATCAGTACAGATGCAGTGGGTGAATGTCATTTACTGCAAATACATGGGGAGTAGTGCTAGTCAGGGGTGCTGGGTTATGATATTTACTGCTGGGTTATGACCTTTACTGCTGGGTTATGATATTTACTGCTGGGTTATGATGTTTACTGCTGGGTTAGGATATTTACTGCTGGGTTATGATATTTACTGCTGGGTTATGATGTTTACTGCTGGGTTAGGATATTTACTGCTGGGTTATGACCTTTACTGCTGGGTTAGGATATTTACTGCTTGGTTATGATGTTTACTGTTGGGTTATGATATTTACTGTTGGGTTATGATGTTTACTGTTGGGTTATGATATTTAATGCTGGATTATGATATTTACTGCTGGGTTATGATATTTACCGCTGGGTTATGATTTTTACAGCTGGGCTATGATATTTACTGCTGGGTTGTGATATTTACTGTTGGGTTAGGATATTTACATTTACATTTACATTACATTTACATCATTTAGCAGACGCTCTTATCCAGAGCGACTCACAAATTGGACTGCTGGGTTATGATGTTTACTGCTGGGTTATGGTATTTACTGTTGGGTTAGGATATTTACTGTTGCGTTAGGATGTTTACTGCTGGGTTAGGATATTTACTGCTGGGTTATGATATTTACTGCTGGGTTATGATATTTACTGTTGCGTTAGGATGTTTACTGCTGGGTTAGGATATTTACTGCTGGGTTATGATATTTACTGTCGGGTTATGACCTTTACTGCTTGGTTAGGATATTTACTGCTGGGTTATGATTTTTACTGCTGGGTTAGGATATTTTCTGCTGGGTTGTGATATTTACTGTTGGGTTAGGATAGTTATTGCTGGGTTGTGATGTTTACTGCTGGGTTATGATATTTACTGCTGGGTTATGATATTTACTGCTGGGTTACGATATATACCGCTGGGTTATGATATTTACTGCTGGGCTATGATATTTACTGCTGGGTTGTGATATTTACTGTTGGATTAGGATACTCTACTGCTGGGTTATGATGTTTATTGCTGGGTTATGATATTTACTGCTGGGTTATGATATTTACTGTTGGGTTAGGATGTTTACTGCTGGGTTAGGATATTTATTGATGGGTTATGATATTTACTGCTGGGTTATGATATTTACTGCTGGGTTATGATGTTTACTGCTGGGTTATGATGTTTACTGCTGGGTAATGATATTTACTGCTGGGTTATGATATTTACTGCTGGGTTATGATGTTTACTGCTGGGTTATGCTATTTACTGCTGGGTTAGGATATTTTCTGCTGGGTTATGATATTTACTGCTGGGATATGATATTTACTGCTGGTATAGGGGGAGCAGTGCTGGTCAGGGAGCTGAGACCAGGGCCTCTGGGTTCCTGCCTGTCTCTGTGGTTTACCTCTAGTCCTGTTCCAGTCAAGTGGCTTTACCTGGGAGTGTTACTCTCGAATTCAGGCCTCACTCACCTGAACAATACTTAACACCACACAACCCTAAGTTTTTAGACGTGAGGATGTAGGTCCTTTTCTGTACAGTGAGGCCATTTCTGGGCAATATGTCTGTCTAGAGGACTGGGTTATCTCCCTATGGATCAAGACACCATCACATGCAAATGTTCTGTATAGCCTCTCTAACAGTTTCCTTCTCTGGTTCTGTCCAACCCCTTTTCCAGTGGGATGAATGTCACGTGCACAGTTGTTTTTGTTGATAAATAACACATTCAAGGAAATTAGGAACAGTGTAAGGTTTATAGGGCAAATCTGGAGAGACGGAGCGAGAGAGAACGAAAGACAGAGTTACCTTCAAATTACAGGTGAGGCCATTTTGGGCCATATTGTATAATCATGTTGAAAATCTAGCAATTTTATTGTAGAGAAGTGTATTTATAGTTTTTTCCCCAATATTTTTTCAGATGTAAGTGGTACATTTCCAAAACTCTTCGAACACAAACTCTAATTTTGTAATATCCTCTGTCTTATGTTCAAAACCTTTCATTGCATTTTCATTGTGTTCAAAGTCAGGCAGTGTGTGACCATAGGAATCATGTTGCAGTTTGGAAGGTTCCAGTGTAGAATAATCAACCATGTGTTCTTACCCTTGTTGGCCCTCTGAGAATGTTATGTTGAGGTTTTTCACCCCTACCCTCTTCCAATATTTTAAAAACCTGACCTAACAATCAGTGATTGTTCATGTCTCTGAACAGGTGATAATCCTCTTTGTGGGGTGCACTATCTTCACCTGTCCTATCACGTCATATCAGTAAAGAAGGAGAAAGACAGTTTGCATTTGTAAAGTTTTGTAAAGTTCTGTGTATTAATTATAATCATATAACCTTTGAATTTCACAGAGATGGAACCATTTTTGTATCTCACCCTGCTAATCTCAGGTCAGTTTAGTGTGTGGTTGTCCCAGCAAACATGCCCACTTTGGGCTGAAGAGTCCTTGCTAATCGGCTCCACATTGGCCCCCAAGACATTAGCCCAGTGTGTCCCAGTGTGGCCCAGTGTGTCCCAGTGTGGCCCAGTGTGTCCCAGTGTGTCCTAGTGTGTCCCAGTGTGTCCTAGTGTGTCCCAGTGTGTCCCAGTGTGGCCCAGTGTGGCCCAGTGTGGCCCAGTGTGGCCCAGTGTGGACAGCCCGTATCTGGTGAAGACAGCCTTCACTGTTCCTGAAATTAGCCAACTCTTTGGATCGGCTGTCCGTATTGGGCCCATTTTGTCCACAACATGCTTATGTATTGGCCCTTTGTGTATTTACCACCATATGGCAATTTATCAGTTTAATCTATTATGTATAGGTTTTTATTTATATATATTATATTTAGTACAAGTAAAATCAAATATTGCCAAAATAATGAATAAACTGTAACATTTATGAGCCGTAAATTCTGTTAGGTGTTTTTACACATGGTCCTCTTTAAAATAACTGATCTCAGTCCTCTTTAAAGTGAGTTTAGAAAGGAACCAAGATCTTTTTCCAACATTCACTCAGTGCACTCTGGGTTTTTACAAAGCGCAGGACAAGCCATTCAATCAGAATGTGTTATCGGACAGCTAGATATACCTACTTACATTTTGGAAGCTACTATATATAGACATAATAATTGTAATCAGAATATAGCAATACAATGTACAGTACATGTTAATAGTAACAGAATGAATAGCATTAGAATAACTGCAGAATAACTGCAGAATAAATCATGCTTTAATTCAAAATTGCACACCCAAGGTAGGCAAATGCCCCTTTAAGAGCTAGAAGAGATTTTGTAGCCTATGTTGTGAGTCTCACCAAATAGGTTGTCTTCGCACGTTATTCAAACCCCACAATCAATAAACAGCTTATGAAGCTCTCTTAGCCTGTAGATCACATATGGCAAACAAATCACCTGAGCTAAAAACTCCACACATATTGGAATTTCTGTGCATCCTTGACAATCGCTAATCAATATGCAAAAACAACACACATTTTTTCCCGTGTATCTGCACATCATCATCTTCTCTCTTTTGTGGCACCAATGTGAGGGTTTATGGCAGGGGAAACGGTGTTGCAGTAGTCTAGTGTGTGGTGGGGGAAACGGTGTTGCAGTAGTCTATTGTGTGTTGCGGGAAACGGTGTTGCAGTAGTCTAGTGTGTGGTGCGGGAAACGGTGTTGCAGTAGTCTAGTGTGTGGTGCGGGAAACGGTGTTGCAGTAGTCCAGTGTGTGGTGCGGGAATAATGACAAGCGAACCTGGGGAGCTTTGTGTTCACATTGCCCCCCAAAAAAGGGCCGGACCGCAGAATTCAAGTGAACCAAACTCAGAACACCTCAGTTCAGTTCAATTCGCTTCAGGGGATCTTATGAAGGGTCTGAGTTTCTTTGGAGTCTTCACACTGCACAAAATTAAGCGAACCACACTGAGTTCACAGAAATTGTCTGAAAAGGACCAAGTGTGAAAACAACCTTATTTATCAAATGTGTTACATTACACAAGAAAGACAACAGAGTTGCTGCTGTCATTCACTGAGATGTTGCTGCTGGCCTTTAAGTTGGCTAGCATGTGTTGGGTTGGTGTGGCCTAGCCCGTGTTTTGTGTGGATTTGCCCATGCTGGGCTAGCCCTTGTTGGGTTGGTGTGGGCTTGCTGTGGGCTAGCCCGTGACCTCCTGGCCCACTGAATACCCACAAAGGGTGAATGCGGTGATATTTGCCAGGTGTGTGTGTGTTTATGGATGTACAGTTGAAGTCGGAAGTTTACATACACCTTAGCCAAATACATTTAAACTCAGTTTTTCACAATTCCTGACATTTAATCCTAGTAAAAATTCCCTGTCTTAGGTCAGTTAGGATCACCACTTTATTTTAAGAATGTGAAATAACAGAATAATAGTAGAGAGAATAATTTATTTCAGTGGGTCAGAAGTTTACATACACTCAATTAGTATTTGGTAGCATTGCCTTTAAATTGTTTAACTTGGGTCAAACGTTTCGGGTAGCCTTCCACAAGCTTCCCACAATAAGTTGGGTCAATTTTGGCCCATTCCTCCTGACAGAGCTGGTGTAACTGAGTCAGGTTTGTAGGCCTCCTTGCTTGCACACGCTTTTCAGTTCTGCCCACACATTTTCTATAGGATTGAGGTCAGGGCTTTGTGATGGCCACTCCAATACCTTGACTTTGTTGTCCTTAAGACATTTTGCCACAACTTTGGAAGTATGCTTGGGGTCATTGTCCATTTGGAAGACCATTTTGCGACAAAGTTTTAACTTCCTGACTGATGTCTTGAGATGTTGCTTCAATATATCCACATAATTTTCCTTCCTCATGATGCCATCTATTTTGATAAGTGCACCAGTCCCTCCTGCAGCAAAGCACCCCCACAACATGATGCTGCCACCCCCTTGCTTCACGGTTGGGATGGTGTTCTTCGGCTTGCAAGCATCCCCCTTTTTCCTCCAAACATAACGATGGTCATTATGGCCAAACAGTTCTATTTTTGTTTCATCAGACCAGAGGACATTTCTCCAAAAAGTATGATCTTTGTCCCCATGTGCAGTTGTAAACCGTAGTCTGGCTTTTTTATGGCGGTTTTGGAGCAGTGGCTTCTTCGTTGCTGAGCGGCCTTTCAGGTTATGTCGATATAGGACTCGTTTTACTGTGGATATAGATATTTTTGTACCTGTTTCCTCCAGCTAATTCACAGGGTCCTTTGCTGTTGTTCTGGGATTGATTTGCACTTTTCGCACCAAAGTACGTTCATCTCTAGGAGACAGAACGCGTCTCCTTCCTGAGCGGTATGATGGCTGCGTGGTCCCATGGTGTTTAAACTTGCGTACTATTGTTTGTACAGATGAACGTGGTACCTTCAGGCTTTTGGAAATTGCTCCCAAGGATGAACCAGACTTGTGGAAGTCTACAATTATTTTCTGAGGTCTTGGCTGATTTATTTTGATTTTCCCATGATGTCAAGCAAAGAGGCACTGAGTTTGAAGGTAGGCCTTGAAATACAGCCACAGGTACACCTCCAATTGACTCAAATGATGTCAATTAGCCTATCAGAAGCTTCTAAAGCCATGACATTATTTTCTGGAATTTTCCAAGCTGTTTAAAGGCACAGTCAACTTAGTGCATGTAAACTTCTGACCCACTGAAATTGTGATACAGTGAATTATAAGTGAAATAATCTGTCTGTAAACAATTGTTGGAAAACTGACTTGTGTCATGCACAAAGTAAATGTCCTAACTAACTTGCCAAAACTATAATTTGTTAACAAGTCATTTGTGGAGTGGTTGAAAAATGAGTTTTAATGACTCCAACCTAAGTGTATATAAACTTCCGACTTCAACTGTAGGTGTGTGTGTGTGTTTGTGTGTGTGTGTGTGTGTGTGTGTGTGTGTGTGTGTGTGTGTTTGCACACCAGGGTGTACTGTATGTTCACAGATCCATAGATGAGTGTGATTGGGGGTTGAGAAGTTGCTGGAGAAAATGTCCCTCATGAATCATTATTCTGTTCACAGGGTTCTACACACCTTCCTCATGTCTTCATCAATTTCACCTCATTACCAACTCTATGACCTGGACTGATGCCCAGAGTTACTGCAGAGCACAGTACACTGACCTGGCCACAGTAGATGAAATGGAGGACCTGAACAGGCTGATTACTAATCTCAATTATTATAAATACTGGTTTTGGATCGGACTGAAGAAAGGAGACTCCATGAAGTGGCACTGGTCTCTGGCAGACAGACGTTTCTACAGAGAG
The DNA here is from genome assembly GCF_020615455.1 of Coregonus clupeaformis. Classification (NCBI taxonomy): domain Eukaryota; kingdom Metazoa; phylum Chordata; class Actinopteri; order Salmoniformes; family Salmonidae; genus Coregonus; species Coregonus clupeaformis. The sequence goes on along the minus strand of NW_025534400.1, from coordinate 146,927 downwards.
GGGGAGACTGAGTTCAGAAACTGGGACACTGGGACGCCCCAAAATGGTAACTGTGCTTTTATGAGTACAGCTTGGATGTGGAACAACGCCTCCTGTGATGACCAGCATCACTTCATCTGTTATGATGGTGAGTGTTTACATACTAACGATGAAGCCTGTTCTAAGTGCCAGGGCTGTCATTGAGCTGAAACATAGACTCATGATGGCTTTATAGTTGTTAATCAGTTATCAAATCAATGAGAACATGTACAAAAGATGATCAGTAGATGATTTTCGTGTTGATTATTACATTTGACTTTGGCAGGAAAACAAGACACCAACCTAACATATGTTTTAATTAATGAGAACAAGACCTGGAGAGATGCTCATAGTTATTGTAGACAGAATCACACAGACCTGGTCAGTGTGAGGAACCAGACTGAGAACACAGAGATAGATCAGAAGATATCCCTGAGGGGACTGCCTGTGTGGATCGGCCTGTTTCAAGACTCCTGGAGATGGTCTGACCAGAGTGACTCCTCATTCAGGAACTGGCTGCCAGGATGGCCTTCAGTAAATCAGAGTTTAAACTGCATTCTGATGTCTTTATATCCTTATTCTGATCAAACTAAATTAATAAATAAGCCCTATGCCTACTCCTTTCCTTTCATATGCTATAGTAAGTTACCATATTCTCCACCTGATCTACCTGATATTATGATGACAGGAGAACTCTAATGTTGCCCCCATGATTCACTACTGTCACTGTGAGATTTTATTCTCTTCTAGGCCCAGCTGTGGAGACCACAACTGCCCCCCTGCCCACATCCACAACCACGACTTCCCCACCGACCACACCCACAACAACGACTTCCCCACCGACCACACCCACAACCACGACTTCCCCACCGACCACACCCACAACCACGACTTCCCCACCGACCACACCCATACCCACAACCACGACTTCCCCACCGACCACACCCCACAACCACGACTTCCCCCCTGCCCACATCCACAACCACGACTACCCCACCGACCACACCCACAACCACGACTTCCCCACCGACCACACCCACAACCACGACTTCCCACCGACCACACCCACAACCACGACTTCCCCACCGACCACACCCACAACCACGACTTCCCCACCGACCACACCCACAACCACGACTTCCCCACCGACCACAACCACGACTTCCCCACCGACCACACCCACAACCACGACTTCCCCTCCGACCACACCCACACCCACAATAATGACCACGAATGCTACCTCGACCACACCCACAACCACTACTGCCACCCCGACCACATCCAAAACAACGACTGCCACCCAGACCACACCCACAACCACGACTGCACCCCGACCACACCCACAACAATGACTGCCACCCCGACCACACCCACAACCACTACTGCCACCCCGACCCGACCACATCCACAACAACGACTACCACCCCGACCACACCCACAACCACTACTGCCACCCCGACCACATCCACAACAACGACTGCCACCCCGACCACATCCACAACAACGACTGCCACCCCGACCAAACGCAATAATGACTCTCCGACCCCTGAAAAACATCAACTGAAGAGACAGGTGGTGAGAGTGAAGATGACTCCAAAGGATCAAAATCTGAACCTCAGCGATCCTGTTGTTCAGGACGAAATCTTACAAGAGGTGAGTTTCACCCTGTTCATGAAGAACAAACTCATAAATGATACAAACTGTACAGACCTCTTCTCCTGGTCTGGGTCCTAGTCTGTTGTGGATGACCTCCTCTCTGGTCTGGATCCTAGTCTGTTGTGGATGACCTCCTCTGGTCTGGGTCCTTGTCTGTTGTGGATCATCTCCTCTGGTCTGGGTCCTAGTCTGTTGTGGATGACCTCCTCTCTGGTCTGGGTCCTAGTCTGTTGTGGATGACCTCCTCTCTGGTCTGGGTCCTAGTCTGTTGTGGATGACCTCCTCTCTGGTCTGGGTCCTAGTCTGTTGTGGATGACCTCCTCTCCTGGCAGTGACCCCACTCTCCGAGGGTGTTTCAGGGAGAGTGGGATATTCAAAAAACACATTTCCAATTCACACATGCATATTAAAAGACACGTGTACATGTGTTAAATGGGACAAATAATAGCATCATCTCCCCATAGAGTCAAAGGGTTGAAGTCAAGAACATGTTAGTATAGCAGGAAGGAATGGTAGTTGTAGATCTTCAGAAAGACTATTACAGAATGATATAGTCTCTATCTGTCTGTGTGTGTGTGTGTGTGTGTGTGTGTGTGTGTGTGTGTGTGTGTGTGTGTGTGTGTGTGTGTGTGTGTGTGTGTGTGTGTGTGTGTGTGTGTGTGTGTGTGTGTGTGTGTGTGTGTGTGTGTGTGTGTTTCTCCAGATAAGGAACAAGCTGAAGGAGCAGGGGTTACCTGCAGACACCAAACTAACATGGAAAAAGCAGCCCAATGGGAAGGTCTTCAACAAGGAGAAAGAGGGGTCTCCCAAGAAAGAAGAGGAGGAGGAGAGGAAGATGAAGAAGAGGAAGAAGAGGATGATGACAAAGAGAGAACTCTAATTATATCACATGTTCTCCTGACATTTCTCTTTTTAGTTACATTCATTATCTGTACTGGGTTAGATTTTCTCAGATAAAATGAAACAGGTCTTTATCTGAGATTCATTAATTGTTTTATCATAGATGAATATTTATTTTATTTTATATATTAATATTATTTCATCATATATTAATATTTTGTATCATATATTAATATTGTTTTATCATATATAATATATATTTTTATCATGTATTAATATTGTTTTATGATATATTAATATTAATTTGATTGATATCTGGTGAATTAACTGTCATGGAGAGAGCAGGTGGTCCTAACGTTTTGTAAACTCAGTGTATAGATCAACATAAACTAATCTAGCATTGGGTCCTCAGCCCTCCCTCTCCGCTGTCATTGGATGTTCTGCCCTCCCTCTCCTCTGTCATTGGATGTTCTGCCCTCCCTCTCCTCTGTCATTGGATGTTCTGCCCTCTCTCTCCTCTGTCATTAGGTCTGCAGGTAGCTTAGTGGTTAAGAGCGTTGTGCCAGTAACCGAAAGGTCGCTGCTGCTAATCCCCGAGCCGACTAGGTGAAAAATCTGTCAATGTGCCCTTGAGCAAGGCACTTAACCCTACTTGCTCTGGATAAGAGCGTCTGCTAAAATGACTAAAATGTCAAATTAGGAGTTTGTTCCTCCCCTTGTTCCTTCCCTCTTCTCCAAATGGAAACCACTGGTCAGCAGGTAATGGTTAAACTGACACCTGTTTAGTGGTTGTGATGAGTCATGATGGCTTACAAACATATCGTTGCTGTCTGTTGAACAGAACTTTTCAGGAAATTGCCATATTTTTCCATTAACGAACATACAATTATGAAACTTCAGAAGCTATTTTTTTATAAAAGTTCTTTGTCCAAGCGTCAAGAAATGTACAGAGTACATTGAGGGAAGTTAATGCTTTCAATAAATGTAAAACAAATTAAATAGGCAAAAAATAAAATTGCAAGCTTTTCCAATTTTACATTTTCAACAAACTTTTATTTTGTCAGAAAAAATCAAATTAATGTAAAACCTTGTTGATAAATGAGTGATTATTTATTGAAATCTAAATGAACACTCCAGTAAAGAAAGACAGAGCCATTAGGATCGTAATCTGACGTGAGATCTGTGCTTGCAACTGGGACTTTCATTCATTGATGTCAATGCACAGAAATTCCAGTGAGCGGATCTCAAGTCTGAATACTGTCTATAATGATTGAGGAAAAAATAGCATCTCACTATCACACATCATTTTATTTTGTTAACATTCCAGATGTGCCATCACGTTTACAGTTTTAGAAAAACGATGTTCTAATATATAAACAAACAAAAGAGATTCAAACAATGAATGATGTTAAAGATTTGGAACTTAAGATCACATCCTATGATAAAACTATATTCATGCATTATAAAACAATATTAATACATTATGAAACAATATTAATACATGATAAAACTATATGTATACATGATAAAACAATATGAATATATGATAAAACAATATTAGTATTTGATAAAACAATATTAATATATGATAAAACAATATTAATATATGATAAAACAATATTAGTTTTTGATAAAACAATATTAATATATGATAAAACAATATTAATATATGATAAAACAATTTACTGTATCTCAGATAAAGAGCTGTTTCAATAAAGTTGAGAAAATATATGAACATAAACCTACTATGTGGAATATATCTAAGAAAGACATTCAAAAAATGTATAATGTTAAAGGGGCAATCTGCAATTGCTAAATACATTTTGTTCACTTTTAAATGAATGTTCCATTGATTCTTGAAGGATGTAACTTATAAATGCCTCGGGTGCTCAGTTCAACTGTCGTACTCCATTAGAACTCCATATATAAGCTAGTTTTGCTCCATTGTTTGTAAACAATGCAATTGTAAATAAACACTATACCCTCAACACATGGTTAAAACTGTCATGTCAGTCCTTGCATCCATAGCTCTGTATACATTTGAGAGTGGTTACATTTCTCCAGACCCAGCATTCTGAAGATTGACTATTTCGTGACTACAGATCACACCCTATCTTAAAACAATAGTAATATATGATTTTAAAAAATGTGTGTATCTCAGATAAAGACCTGTTTTAGTTTATCTGAGAAAATCTAGACCAGTACAGATAATGAATGTAAATGAAAGAGAAATGTCAGGAGAACATTTGATATAATTAGAGTTCTCTCTTTGTCATCATCCTCTTCTTCCTCTTCTTCATCTTCTTCTCCTCCTCCTCTTCTTTCTTGGGAGACCCCTCTTTCTCCTTGTTGAAGACCTTCCCATCGGGCTGCTTTTTCCATGTCAGTTTGGTGTCTGCAGGTAACCCCTGCTCCTTCAGCTTGTTCTTTATCTGGAGAAACACCCACACAACCACACACACACACACACACACACACACACACACACACACACACACACACACACACACACACACACACACACAGAGACACACACACACACGCACACACACACACACACACACACACACACAGAGAGTGGGGTCACGGCCAGAGAGGAGGTCATCCACAATGGACTAGGACCCAGACCAGAGAGGAGGTCATCCACAATGGACTAGGACCCAGACCAGGGAGGAGGTCATCCACAACAGACTAGGACCCAGACCAGAGAGGAGGTCATCCACAATGGACTAGGACCCAGACCAGAGAGGGGGTCATCCACAACAGACAAGGACCCAGACCAGAGAGGAGGTCATTCACAATGGACTAGGACCCAGACCAGGGAGGAGGTCATCCACAATGGACTAGGACCCAGACCAGAGAGGAGGTCATCCACAATGGACTAGGACCCAGACCAGGGAGGAGGTCATCCACAATGGACCAGGACCCAGACCAGAGAGGAGGTCATCCACAATGGACTAGGACCCAGACCAGAGAGGAGGTCATCCACAATGGACTAGGACCCAGACCAGGGAGGAGGTCATCCACAATGGACTAGGACCCAGACCAGAGAGGAGGTCATCCACAATGGACTAGGACCCAGACCAGGGAGGAGGTCATCCACAACAGACTAGGACCCAGACCAGGGAGGAGGTCATCCACAATGGAATAGGACCCAGACCAGGGAGGAGGTCATCCACAATGGACTAGGACCCAGACCAGAGAGGAGGTAATCCACAACAGACTAGGACCCAGACCAGAGAGGAGGTCATCCACAACAGACTAGGACCCAGATCAGAGACGAGGTCATCCACAACAGACTAGGACCGAGACAAGAGAGGAGGTCATCCACAACAGACTAGGACCCAGACCAGAGGAGATGATCCACAACAGACTAGGGACCCAGACCAGAGAGGAGGTCATCCACAACAGACTAGGACCCAGACCAGAGAGGAGATCATCCACAACAGACTAGGACCCAGACCAGAGAGGAGGTCATCCACAACAGACTAGGACCCAGACCAGGGAGGAGGTCATCCACAATGGACTAGGACCCAGACCAGGAGAAGAGGTCTGTACAGTTTGTATCATTACTGAGTTTGTTCTTCATGAACAGGGCGAAACTCACCTCTTGTAAGATGTCGTCCTGAACAGCAGGATCGCTGAGGTTCAGATTTGGATCCTTTGGGGTCATCTTCACTCTCACCACCTGTCTCTTCAGTTGAGGTTTCTCAGGGTTCTTGCGTTTGGTCGGGGTGGCAGTCGTTGTTGTGGATGTGGTCGGTGGGGAAGTCGTGGTTGTGGGTGTGGTCGGTGGGGAAGTCGTGGTTGTGGGTGTGGTCGGTGGGGAAGTCGTGGTTGTGGGTGTGGTCGGTGGGGAAGTCGTGGTTGTGGGTGTGGTCGGTGGGGAAGTCGTGGTTGTGGGTGTGGTCGGTGGGGAAGTCGTGGTTGTGGGTGTGGTCGGTGGGGGAAGTTGTGGTTGTGGGTGTGGTCGGTGGGGAAGTCGTGGTTGTGGGTGTGGTTGGTGGGGAAGTCGTGGTTGTGGGTGTGGTCGGTGGGAAGTCGTGGTTGTGGGTGTGGTCGGTGGGGAAGTCGTGGTTGTGGGTGTGGTCGTTGGGGAAGTCGTGGTTGGCGGTGTGGTCGGTGGGGAAGTCGTGGTTGTGGGTGTGGTCGGTGGGGAAGTCGTGGTTGGCGGTGTGGTCGGTGGGGAAGTCGTGGTTGTGGTTGTGGGTGTGGTCGGTGGGGGAAGTCGTGGTTGTGGGTGTGGTCGGTGGGGGAAGTCGTGGTTGGCGGTGTGGTCGGTGGGGAAGTCGTGGTTGTGGGTGTGGTCGGTGGGGAAGTCGTGGTTGTGGGTGTTGTCAGTGGGGAAGTCGTGGTTGTGGGTGTGGTCGGTGGGGAAGTCGTTGTTGGCGGTGTGGTCGGTGGGGGAAGTCGTGGTTGTGGGTGTGGTCGGTGGGGAAGTCGTGGTTGTGGGTGTGGTCGGTGGGGAAGTCGTGGTTGTGGGTGTGGTCGGTGAGGAAGTCGTGGTTGTGGGTGTGGTCGGTGGGGAAGTCGTGGTTGTGGGTGTGGTCGGTGGGGAAGTCATGGTTGTGGATGTGGGCAGGGGGGCAGTTGTGGTCTCCACAGCTGGGCCTAGAAGAGAATAAAATCTCACAGTGACAGTAGTGAATCATGGAGGCAACATTAGAGTTCTCCTGTCATCATAATATCAGGTAGATCAGGTGGAGAATATGGTAACTTACTATAGCAGATGAAAGGAAATGAGTAGGCACAGGGCTTATTTATTAATTTAGTTTGATCAGAATAAGGATATAAAGACATCAGAATGCAGTTTAAACTCTGATTTACTGAAGGCCATCCTGGCAGCCAGTTCCTGAATGAGGAGTTACTCTGGTCAGACCATCTCCAGTAGTCTTGAAACAGGCCGATCCACACAGGCAGTCCCCTCAGGGATATCTTCTGATCTATCTCTGTGTTCTCAGTCTGGTTCCTCACACTGACCAGGTCTGTGTGATTCTGTCTACAGTAACTCTGAGCATCTCTCCAGGTCTTTTCTCCTGAATTAAGACGTATGTTAGGTTGGTGCTTTGTTTTCCTGCAAAAGTCAAATGTAATGATCAATGCGAAAATCCAATGAAATATAATCTACTGATCATCTATTGTACATGTTCTCATTGATTTGATAACTGATTAACAACTTAAAGCCATCATGAGTCTATGTTTCAGCTCAATGACAGCCCTGGCACTTAGAACAGGCTTCATCGTTAGTCAAATTAAACACTCACCATCATAACAGATGAAGTGATGCTGGTCATCACAGGAGGTGTTGTTCCACAGCCCAGCTGTACTCATAAAAGCACAGTTGCCATTTTGGGGCGTCCCAGTGTCCCAGTTTCTGAACTCAGTCTCCCCCTCTCTGTAGAAACGTCTGTCTGCCAGAGACCACTGCCACTTCATGGAGTCTCCTTTCTTCAGTCCGATCCAAAACCAGTTTTTATAATAATTGAGAGTAGTAATCAGCCTGTTCAGGTCCACCATGTCATCTACTGTGGCCAGGTCAGTGTACTGTGCTCTGCAGTAACTCTGGGCGTCAGTCCAGTTCATAGAGTTGTTAATGAGGTGAAATTGAGGAAGACATGAGGAAGGTGTGTAGAAGCCTGTGAACAGAATAATGATTCTTGAGGGACATATTCTCCGGCAACTTCTCAACCCCAACCACACTTTCTATGGATCTGTGAACATACAGTACACCCTGGTGTGCAAACACACACACACCAACTACATCCATAAACACACACACACCAACTACATCCATAAACAAACACACACCCAGCATACATGAACGCATTTGCCCTGCGTGGGTATTCAGTGGGCAAGGTGGGCACACAGCAAGCCCAACACAGGCTAGCCCACACCAACCCAACACAGGCTAGCCCACACCAACCCAACACAGGCTAGCCCACAACAACCCAACACAGGCTAGCCCACACCAACCCAACACAGGCTAGCCCACACCAACCCAACACAGGCTAGCCCACACCAACCCAACACAGGCTAGCCCACACCAACCCAACACAGGCTAGCCCACACCAACCCAACATAGGCTAGCCCACACCAACCCAACACAGGCTAGCCCACAACAACCCAACACAGGCTGGCCCACACCAACCCAACACAGGCTAGCCCACACCAACCCAACACAGGTTAGCCCACACCAACCCAACACAGGCTAGCCCACACCAACCCAACACAGGCTAGCCCACACCAACCCAACACAGGCTAGCCCACACCAACCCAACACAGGCTAGCCCACACCAACCCAACACAGGCTAGCCCACACCAACCCAACACAGGCTAGCCCACAACAACCCAACACAGGCTAGCCCACACCAACCCAACACAGGCTAGCCCACACCAACCCAACACGGGCTAGCCCACACCAACCCAACACAGGCTAGCCCACACCAACCCAACACAGGCTAGCCCACACCAACCCAACATAGGCTAGCCCACACCAACCCAACACAGGCTAGCCCACACCAACCCAACACAGGCTAGCCCAAACCAACCCAACACAGGCTAGCCCACAACAACCCAACACAGGCTAGCCCACACCAACCCAACACAGGCTATCCCACACCAACACAACACAGGTTAGCCCACACCAACCCAACACAGGCTAGCCCACACCAACCCAACACAGGCTAGCCCACACCAACCTAACACAGGCTAGCCCACACCAACCGAACACAGGCTAGCCCACACCAACCCAACGCAGGCTAGCCCACAACAACCCAACACAGGCTAGCCCACACCAACCCAACACAGGCTAGCCCACACCAACCCAACACAGGTTAGCCCACACCAACCCAACACAGGCTAGCCCACACCAACCCAACACAGGCTAGCCCAAACCAACCCAACACAGGCTAGCCCACACCAACCCAACACAGGCTAGCCCACACCAACCCAACACAGGCTAGCCCACAACAACCCAACACAGGCTAACCCTCACCAGCCCAACACAGGTTAGCCCACACCAACCCAACACAGGCTAGCCCACACCAAGCCAACACAGGCTAGCCCACACCAACCCAACACAGGCTAGCCCTCACCAACCCAACACAGGCTAGCCCTCACCAGCCCAACACAGGCTAGCCCACAACAACCCAACACAGGCTAGCCAACTTAAAGCCCAGCAGCAACATGTTAGTGAATGACAGCAGCAGCTCTGTTGTCTTTCTGGTGTAATGTAACACATTAGATACAGTGAGGGAAAAAAGTATTTGATCCCCTGCTGATTTTGTACGTTTGCCCACTGAAAAGAAATGATCTGACTATAATTTTAATGGTAGGTTTATTTGAACAGTGAGAGACAGAATAACAACAAAAAAATCCAGAAAAACGCATGTCAAAAATGTTATAAATTGATTAGCATTTTAATGAGGTAAATAAGTATTTGACCCCCTCTCAATCAGAAAGATTTCTGGCTCCCAGGTGTCTTTTATACAGGTAATGAGCTGAGATTAGGAGCACACTCTTAAAGAGAATGTTCCTAATCTCAGCTTGTTACCTGCATAAAAAGAAGCAATCAATCAATCAGATTCCAAACTCTCCACCATGGCCAAGACCAAAGAGCTCTCCAAGGATGTCAGGGACAAGATTGTAGACCTACACAAGGCAGGAATGGGCTACAAGACCATCGCCAAGCAGCTTGGTGAGAAGGTGACAACAGTTGGTGCGATTATTCGCAAATGAAAGAAACACAAAATAACATTCAATCTCCCTCGGCCTGGGTCTCCATGCAAGATCTCACCTCGTGGAGTTGCAATGATCATGAGAGAGGTGAGGAATCAGCCCAGAACTACACAGGATGATCTTGTCAATGATCTCAAGGCAGCTGGGACCATAGTCACCAAGAAAACAATTGGTAACACACTACGTCGTGAAGGACTGAAATCCTGCAGCGCCCACAAGGTCCCCCTGCTCAAGAAAGCACATATACAGGCCCGTCTGAAGTTTGCCAATGATCATCTGAATGATTCAGAGGAGAACTGGGTGAAAGTGTTGTGGTCAGATGAGACCAAAATCGAGCTCTTTGGCATCAACTCAACTAGCCGTGTTTGGAGGAGGAGGAATGCTGCCTATGACCCCAAGAACACCATCCCCATCTTCCCTCAGCCAGGGCATTGAAAATGGGTCGTGGATGGGTATTCCAGCATGACAATGACCCAAAACACACTGCCAAGGCAACAAAGGAGTGGCTCAAGAAGAAGCACTTTAAGGTCCTGGAGTGGCCTAGCCAGTCTCCAGACCTTAATCCCATAGAAAATCTGTGGAGGGAGCTGAATGTTCGAGTTGCCAAACGTCAGGCTCGAAACCTTAATGACTTGGAGAAGATCTGCAAAGAGGAGTGGGACAAAATCCCTCCTGAAATGTGTACAAACCTGGTGGCCAACTACAAGAAACATCTGACCTCTGTGATTGCCAATAAGGGTTTTGCCACCAAGTACTAAGTCATGTTTTGCAGAGCGGTCAAATACTTATTTCCCTAATTAAAATGCAAATCAATTTATAAAATTTTTCACATGGGTTTTTCTGGATTTTTTTGTTGTTATTCTGTCTCTCACTGTTCAAATAAACCTACCATTAAAATGATAGACTGATCATGTCTTTGTCAGTGTGAAAATGTACAAAATCAGCAGGGGATCAAATACTTTTTTCCCCTCACTGTAAATAAGGTAGTTTTCACACTTGGGCCCTTTCAGCCAATTTCTGTTAACTCAGTGAGGTTTGCTTAATTTTTTTGTGCAGTGTGAAGACTTCAAAAGAACTCAGACCCCTCAAAAGAGCCCCAGAAGCGAATCGAACTGAGATGGTCTGAGTTCGTTTCGCTTGAATTCCGCTAGTAAAGTCACTTTTTTTAGGCCAATGTGAACACAAAGCTCCCCAGGTTCGCTTGTCATTATTCCCGCACCACACACTAGACTACTGCAACACCGTTTCCCCTGCCATAAACCCTCACATTGGTGCCACAAAAGAGAGAAGATGATGATGTGCAGGTTCACGGGAAAAAATGTGTGTTGTTTTTGGATATTGATTAGCGATTGTCAACGATGCACAGAAATTCCAAAATGTGTGGAGTTTTTAGCTCAGGTGATTTGTTTGCCATATGTGATCTATAGGCTAAGAGAGCTTCATAAGCTGTTTATTGATTGTGGTGTTTGAATAACGTGCGAAGACAACCTATTTGGTGAGAATCACAACATAGGCTACAAAATCTCTTCTAGCTCTTAAAGGGGCAGTAGCCTACCTTGGGTGTACAATTTTGAATTAAAGCATGATTTATTCTGCAGTTATTCTGCAGTTATTCTAATGCTATTCATTATGTTAGCAATAAAATGTACAGTAAATGTTACTAGTATCTTCTGATTACAATTATTATGTCTATATATATAGTAGCTTCCAAAATGTAAGTAGGTATATCTAGCTGTCCGATAACACATTCTGATTGAATGGCTTGTCCTGCACTTTGTAAAAACCCAGAGCGCACTGAGTGAATGTTGGAAAAAGATCTTGGTTTCTTTCTAAACGTAGACGTGTGAATGCAAAGAGCACTCACTCCACAAAATAGGTGAAGTGAACTAGCAAAAGAGTTGAGTCCTCATTCAAAGGCAAGGGCAGTGTGAATACAAAGAGAACTGAGTTATTTAGCTCTTTTTTTTACCTAGTTCACTTTAAAGAGGGCTGAGATCAGTTATTTAAAAGAGTACCATATGTGAAAACACCTAACAGAATTTAGGGCTCGTAAATGTTACAATTGATTCACGCTGGGCCACGCTGGGCCAATGTCTTGGGGGCCAGTAGGGAGCCGATTAACAAGGACTCTTCAGCCCAAAGTGGGCATGTTTGCTGGGACACACACACACACACACACACACACACACACACACACACACACACACACACACACACACACACACACATACTAAACTGACCTGAGATTAGCAGGGTGAGATACAAAAATGGTTCCATCTCTGTGAAATTCAAAGGTTATATGATTAAAATGTATACTGTACACAGACTTTTACAAAACTTTATAAATGCAAACTGTCTTTCTCCTTCTTTACTGATATGTTCGTGATAGGACAGGTGAAGATAGTGCTCCCCACATTATCACCTGTTCAGAGACATGAACAATCACTGATTGTTAGGTCAGGTTTTTAAAGTATTGGAAGAGGGTTGGGGTGAAAAACCTCAACATAACATTTTCAGAGGGCCAAGAAGGGTAAGAACACATGGTTGATTATTCTACACTGGAACCTTCCAAACTGGAACATGATTCCTATGGTCACACACTGCCTGACTTTAAACACAATGAAAACACAGTTAAAGGTTTTGAACATAAGACAGAGGATATTACACAATTAGAGTTTGTGTTCCAAGAGTTTTGGAAATGTACCACTTATATCTGAAAAAATATTGGGGAAAAAACTATAAATACACTACTCTACAATAAAATTGCTAGATTTTCAACATGATTATACAATCCAAAATTGCCTCACCTGTTATTTGAAGGTAACTCTGTCTTTCGTTCTCTCTCGCTCCGTCTCTCCAGTTTTAACCTATAAACCTTACACTGTTCCTAATTTCCTTGAATGTGTTATTTATCAACAAAAACATCTGTGCACTTGACATTCATCCCACTGGAAAAGGGGTTGGACATAGCAAGATAAGGAAACAGTTAGAGAGGCTATACAGAACATTTGCATGTGATGGTACTCTTGATCCATAGGAGATAACCCAGTCCTCTAGACAGACATATTGCCCAGAATTGGCCTCACTCTACAGAAAAGGACCCACCTCCTCACGTCTAAAAACTAAGGGTTGTGTGGTGTTAAGTATTGTTCAGGTGAGTGAGGCCTGAATTGAGAGTGACACTCCCAGGTAAAGCCACTTGACTGGAACAGGACTAGAGGTATACCACAGAGACAGGCAGGAACCCAGAGGCCCTGGTCTCAGCTCTCACTGTCTGAAAATTAGTTTTTTAAGACAAATTCCTCAGGTTTTACATTGGGGGTTCCTAGAATGTTTTTAGTTGACTAAATTTGAATGTTATTCAGGTAATTATTGGGCTGCCATGGTAAAAATATATACACTGATTGTACAAAACATTAGGAACACCTTCCTAATATTCAGTTGCCCTCAGAACAGCCTCAATTCGTCGGTGCATTAAATCTACAAGGTGTCTAAATTGTTCCACAGGGATGCTGGCCCAAGTCGACACCAATGATTCCCACAGTTGTGTCAAGTTGGCTGGTAGTGGATCTCTACTCCAACTAGCTCGTTCCATTTTATTCCACAGATGATCAATTGGATTGATATCTGATGACTGGTGAATTAACTGTCATGGAAAGAGCAGGTGGTCCAAATGTTTTGTACACTCAGTGTATAGATCAACATGAACTACTCTAGCATTGGGTCCTCAGCCCTCCCTCTCCGCTGTCATTGGGTGCTATTCTCTCCCTCTCCTCTGTCATTGGGTGCTCAGCCCTCACTCTCCTATGTAATTGGGTACTCTCCCCTCTCTCTCCTCTGTCATTGGGTGTTCGGCCCTCCTTCTCCTCTGTCATTGGGTGATATTCCCTCCCTCTCTTCTGTCATTGGGTGCTATTCTCTCCCTCTCCTCTGTCATTGGGTGTTCTGCACTCTCTCTCCTCTGTCATTGGGTGTTCGGTCCTCCCTCTCCTCTGTGATTGGGTGCTATGCTCTCCCTCTCCTCTGTCATTGGGTGTTCTTCCTCTCTCTCTGTTTCTCTCTGTCTATTTTCTCTCTTCCCCTCTCTTTCCTTTCTCTGTCTCTCATCCTGTATCTCAGTCTCTCTCTCTCTCTCTCTCTCTCTCTCTCTCTCTCTCTCTCTCTCTCTCTCTCTGTTTCTGTCTATTTCTCTCTCTTCCCCTTTCTTTCTCTCACTCTGTTTCTCATCCTCTCCCTCTCGCTCTCATCCTCATCCTCTCCCTCTCTCTCTCTCCCTCTCTCTCTATTTATTTGTACACTCAGGATCAGAGAGACAGGTAAAACAGACACAGGCTAATGTATGTGAAGACAAAATACTGGAGAGAAAATGTATTGGATGCAAAATGGGATACCTGGATGTGAACTGTTTTAACGCTGTGATTTGCTGTGATCAGTGTACTGTAATGAGACAGTGAGCATATGGGTGACAGCACAGAGATACTCGGTAACACTTACTATGAAACCCATATTGATAATACATTTATACATTGATTTATTTATTTAACCTTTATTTAACTAGGCAAGTCAGTTAAGAACACATTCTTATTTACAATGACGGCCTACCCCGGCCAAACCCGGACGACGCTGGCCAATTGTGCGCCGCCCTAAGGGACTCCCAATCATGGCCGGATTGTGATACAGCCTGGAATCGAACCAGGGTCTGTAGTGACGCCTCTAGCACTGAGATGCAGTGCCTTAGACCGCTGCAAGCTCATAGATTAATAATGTTATAGACTCATAATCCCAAATACCAAAACTCCTAATGCATTATATGTATAATCATAATAATAATATAATAATAATATGCCATTTAGCAGATCTCTTACAATGTACAGCAACATAATGCTTCATAATTACTGGTCATTTTTTCCTCAGGGTTCGCACAGCGTTACACATTTCAAAATACCATGTGATTCTTCTGTGATGGTGAGTTGGCTATATGTACATACGATATTCATCAAAAACCTTTCTTCTCAACTTGACTCAATAGTTAGCTAGCTAGCAAGCTGGTCATAGAAGTTGAGAATAAAAGTTTGGATCAACAGTGTATGTGTACACGTAGCAGCTAGAGTGGATCCCACTATCTGTCACTCCATTCAGAGGTACACTACAGGTCAAAGGAGTGTGCAAAGCTGTCATCAAGGTAAAGGGTTGCTATTTGAAGAACCTCAAATATAAAATATATTTTGATTTGTTTAACACTTTTTTGGTCACTACATGATTCCATATGTGTTATTTCTATAGGAGAATGTCAGGCCATCAGTCTGTGAGCTGAAGCTGAAGCGCACCTGGGTCATGCAGCAAGGCAATGATCCAAAACACACAAGTCTAAATGAAGATGGTTAAAAAGCAACACATTTGAAGTTTTGGAATGGCCTAGTCAAAGTCCAGACCTAATCCCAATTGAGATGTTGTGGCAGGACTTGAAACGAGCAGTTCATACTTGAAAACCCACAAATATCGTTAAATTAAAGCAGTTCTGAGTGGAAGAGTGGCCCAAAATTCCTCCACAGTGACATGAGAGACTGATCAACTACATGAAGCGTTTGGTTGGAGTCATTGCAGCTAAAGGTGGCACAACCAGTTATTGAGTGTAAGGGGGCAATTACTTTTTCAAACATGGACACTGGGTCTTACATAACTTTGTTTTTGAAATAAGTATGTAAATGTTGTGTTATTTGTTCACGCAGGTTCCCTTTATCTAATATTCAGTTTTCTTTGAAGATCTGATAACATTCCATATGAAAAATATGCAAAAGTTGAGCAGTACTCCACTGTATATTAACATAACTACAGATAACTAATTTACAGACATGATGTATTCAATGTCTATCTTGAGAACACACCCCTGTAATAAAACTCTCAAGAAAAACATCTAATGATAAAAAACTATTCATGTTTATAATTAAAAAATTTACTTAATGAAAAACATTTAGTTAGGCTGAGTAGAGCACAAATAATGAATGTAAATAAAAATAAAAATGTCAGGAGAACATTTGATATAATTAGAGTTCTCTCTTTGTCATCATCCTCTTCTTCCTCTTCTTCATCTTCTTCTCCTCCTCCTCTTCTTTCTTGGGAGACCCCTCTTTCTCCTTGTTGAAGACCTTCCCATCGGGCTGCTTTTTCCATGTCAGTTTGGTGTCTGCAGGTAACCCCTGCTCCTTCAGCTTGTTCCTTATCTGGAGAAACACACACACACACACAAACACACACACACACACACACACAATACACACAGACACACACATTTACATTTAAGTCATTTAGCAGACGCTCTTATCCAGAGCAACTTACAGTTTAGTCACATTATTATTATACTTTTTTTTTTTTCATTTTTCTTTTATACCCCCTGTGGGAATCGAACCCACAACCCTGGCGTTGCAAACGCCATGCTCTATCAACTGAGCTACATCCCTGCCGGCCATTCCCTCCCCTACCCTGGACGACGCTGGGCCAATTGCGCGCCGCCCCATGGGTCTCCTGGTCGCGGCCGGCTACGACAGAGCCTGGACACACACACACACACACACACACACACACACACACACAAACACACACACAGACAGACAGACAGATAGAGACTATATTATTCTGTAATAGTCTTTCTGAAGATCTACAACTACCATTCCTTCCTGCTATACTGACACGTTCTGTACTTCAATCCTTTGACTCTATGGGGAGATGATGCTTATATTTGTCCTATTTAACACATGTACACGTGTCTTTTAATATGCATGTGTGAATTGGAAATGTGTTTTTTGAATATCCCACTCTCCCTGAAACACCCACGCAGAGTGGGGTCACGGCCAGGAGAGAAGATCATCCACAACAGACTAGGACCCAGACCAGAGAGGAGGTCATCCACAATGGACTAGGACCCAGACCAGAGAGGAGGTCATCCACAACAGACTAGGACCCAGACCAGAGAGGAGGTCATCCACAACAGACTAGGACCCAGACCAGGGAGGAGGTCATCCACAACAGACTAGGACCCAGACCAGAGAGGAGGTCATCCACAACAGACTAGGACCCAGACCAGAGAGGAGGTCATCCACAACAGAATAGGACCCAGACCAGAGACGAGGTCATCCACAACAGACTAGGACCCAGACCAGGGAGGAGGTCATCCACAACAGACTAGGACCCAGACCAGGAGAAGAGGTCTGTACAATTTGTATAATTACTGAGTTGGTTCTTCATGAACAGGGTGAAACTCACCTCTTGTAAGATGACGTCCTGAACAGCGGGATCGCTGAGGTTCAGATTTGGATCCTTTGGGGTCATCTTCGCTCTCACCACCTGTCTCTTCAGTTGAGGTTTCTCAGGGGTCAGGGAGGCAGTCTTGCGTGTGATCGGGGTGGCAGTCGTGGTTGTGGGTGTGGTCTAGGTAGCAATCGTGGTCATTATTATTGGTTGTGGATGTGGGTGTGGTCGGTGGGGAAGTCGTGGTTCTGGGTGTGGGGAAGTCGTGGTTCCCGTCATCGTCGGGTGAGGTTGTGTCTATCTCTGGCGGGAGGTAAGCTTGGCTTATATGGTGTAGAGCAGGGGTGTCAAATGTACGGCCCGCGGGCCGGATCAGGCCCGCAAACGGGTTTAATCCGGCCCGCGAGATGATTTAAAAAAAAAAAAAATAAAAAGCACTTTTTTTTATTATTATTATTTATTTATTTTTGTATAAAAATGTGCTGCAATTTTTCAATAAAATAAACTGCTGTTCCAATTGCGTCCACTGGATGGCGCAATAGCAATTGTGTTAAGCAAGCAAACTGTTTATACCGGGGCAGAGCAAGTAGGTCAAGCACGTGCAGCCAATGAGCTACTTTGTTTTGCCCGCGATATTTATTACGGCTTCTACTTTTAACATTATGTGCTTTGGCACCCTCATTGCCCCAATATGTCTCTGTCAAAAAAGAGAAAAGTGGACGCAGAGTGCAGAGTGTTCCAAGAAAAATGGTAATCCTATTTAATCACGGAATTGAATGGGAAAGCTGTATGTTTGGTGTGTTCAGAGCATGTTGCAGTGCTGAAAGAATATAACCTTCGTCGCCACTATGTGAGTCTTCATGCCGACAAATATGACAACTTTCAAGGACAGCGGAGATGAGAGAAGGTGAATGAACTGTTGGCGGGTCTGAAGAAACAGCAGTCTGTGTTTACTCACAGCCGAGACATCAGTGACGCTGCAGTGAAAGCTAGCTACCTCATTGCTAATGAAATCGCAGTGGCTTCAAAACCATTTAGTGAGGGTGAATTTGTAAAAACATGCATGATGAAGGCAGCGGAGATTGTGTGCCCTGAAAGCGGCAGGCTTTTGCAAATATCAGCCTGACAAGAAACACAGTTGCAGACAGGATTTCCGATCTTTCAGTGGATTTGAACAGCCAGTTGAAGCAAAAGTAAAGTCATTTATTTGCGTTTTCGGTTGCAATTGATGAAAGCACGGACATTACAGATGTTGCACAACTGGCCATTTTTTCATCCGCGGAGTTGATGACACATTGACCGTCACCGAGGAGTTCGTGGAGTTGGTGCCGATGACAGATACAACGACAGCAGCTGATATTTTTACCGCACTTTCGTCGGCGCGCTGGACAGGGTCGGAGTGGACTGGTCCCGCGCTGTCAGCCTGGCTACAGATGGTGCGCCCTCAATGATCGGGAAAAAAGCAGGCGGTGTGACAAAGTTCAGAGAGAAAGTGCAATCTGCAAATGGAGGACGTGATTTTTTGACTTTTCACTGTATTTTGCACCAGGAGGCTTTGTGTTGCAAGTCATTAAAGATGGATAACGTCATGAAGGTGGTCATCCAAACTGTTAATTTCATCCGATCCAGAAGCCTGAATCACCGTCGGTTTGACAGCCTTCTCAGAGAGAAAGACCACATCTATGGCCTGCCATACCACACTGAGGTAAGATGGTTAAGCCGAGGTGCTGTGCTGAGGCGTTTCTTTGATTTACGAGAAGAAATTGAACAGTTCATGGAAGAAAAGGGCAAACCAGTGTTAGAATTTCATTCCGCAGAATGGATGCCGGACCTTGCATTTATGGTGGATTTTACAGAGCACCTGAATAACTTGAACAAACAGCTGCAAGGGCGCAACAAAGTTGTCACGCAGTATTATGACAGCATACGTTCTTTCAAGTTGAAGCTGTCATTGTGGGAGACGCAACTTGCCGGTGGTGATGCAGCTCACTTCCCCTGTCTGAAAAATGTGTGCGCGACCCAACATGTGGCAGACATGAAGCGGTTCAAAGATAAAATAACTGGACTGTTACGGGAGTTTGAGCAACGCTTTCAGATTTATGTTTATATGTTTTTATGTTGATGTGCTATTGTTTTTAATTGATTTTATTTTATTTGTATATTTAACCTATTCTTGACTCTGTGGTTCTTGCACTTGTTTGGGGAACAGGATTTCATTATTTTTATCTACATTTCTGCCTGAGAAATGACACCCTGATATAGTTCTGTGATCTGTGAAACAGTTCTGTTAATCACTGAGGCATTGTGTGTTTGTGTGTTCTTTTTCTTTAGAATTTTCAAATAAACTTGACGTGTTTTATGATTAATAGTGATGTTGTGCTTGTACTATTTTGGACACACTGTCCTCAGGCTCCAGCTTTATGTTGTATGTTGATCGTATTAAAACAAAGAAAACAATCTGAAGTTGTTGTTTTTAAGTTATATATACCATGATTTTTCCGGTCCGGCCCACTTGGGAATAGATTTTCCTCCATGTGGCCCCTGAGCTAAAATGAGTTTGACACCCCTGGTGTAGAGTAAAGCTTAAACTATGTAGTTAGATTGTAGTTAGGTATTGTAGGTAGTTATCGTGGGTTGTTGTATGTAATTATTGTAGGTAAGTATTGTATTCGGCTGAGCCTGGTGAAGCACGAGGCTAGCTAACCCACTACCTGGACTAGCTAGCGGGTAGCTACTGGTAACTATTAGCAACTGTGGATAGTTGTTTCACGCTTAAGAGTGCCTGTAATTACGCCAGCTAGATGCCTACAATAATTACATACAATAATGCCTACCATCTAGCTGTTTTTCTAACCTCATTGTCTGAAGCGTTAACATTAGGTAGTAAGTAGCTACTGTGCTCGAAATGTAGCTAGCTTGTTGCTACCTGGATAGCTAACTAAACAATAGCTGGAACGACCTAGCGAACAGACGCGAACTGGCTGAGTCGATTCAGTGGCTAGCTTTGCACTTGGCTAGCTAACAGTAGCTGCTAGGGGTAAGTTATAACCTACATTTGTGTTTTGTTTTTACATATTGGTAGCCAGAGTCGTTCAAGGGAATTCGGGACATGGGTGACTAGTTAACTTTAGCTTGGCTCTCTCTGTGTGTTCGTGCAGTGGGTGGAGGAGTTTTTCCGTTGGCAGAAAGCAATGGCTAGCTAGTATGCTAACTATTCTAGCTAACTAACTGGCTAATATGGTAACTTACTATAGCAGATGAAAGGAAAGGAGTAGACACAGGGCTTATTTATTAATTTAGTATGATCAGAATAAGGATATAAAGACATCAGAATGCAGTTTAAACTCTGATTTATTGAAGGCCATCCTGGCAGCCAGTTCCTGAATGAGGAGTTAACTCTGGTCAGACCATCTCCAGGAGTCTTGAAACAGACCGATCCACACAGGCAGTCCCCTCAGGGATATCTTCTGATCTATCTCTGTGTTCTCAGTCTGGTTCCTCACACTGACCAGGTCTGTGTGATTCTGTCTACAGTAACTCTGAGCATCTCTCCAGGTCTTTTCTATGTTTATGACGTGATACTGACAAATAAGACATGAGGAAGGTGAGTAGAACCCTGTAAACAGAATAATGATTCATGAGGGACATTTTCTCCAGCAACTTCTCACCCCCAACCACACTATCTATGCATCTTTGCACATGTGGTAAACTCAAATGTGCAAGCAAATACACACACACACAAACTCACATTTAACTGACCTGAGATTAGGAGGGTGAGATACAAGAAAGTTTCCATCACTGTGAAATGAAAAGGAAATATGATAGGAGTAGTGAACAGAACCCCCTACACTCTGTTTAGAGTTGTGATCCAAAAGTTTTGAAAATGTACCACTTACATCAATATTTTGCACCAAAATGATTGGAAACCATTACATGACATAGGTTTCTCTACATTAATGCTACAATTCCAACAGGATGATACATTTTAAGATGGCCTCACCTGTTGCTTGTAGGAAACTCTGTCTCGCTCCGTCTTTCTTGCTCTCTCCAGCTCTCTCTCCTTCTGTGTGTCTGTCACCCCCTGCTTGGCCCTCTATCCATCTTAAACTGATACTCATTGCTTTGAATTTGTTACTCATTTTCTCTGTTTCCAAATAGGGGTATGCAAAAAGTTATTATCTTACTCAAACAAACAGGTGGCACGTAGCATCCATAACAATGCAACAGGGTTGGACAAAGCCAGGGACACCAGCTGAGCAAGTTTAGGAACTGTTTCTTTGAAGCAAGAATTCATGAAAATATGTGGATTCTAATTAGTCGCAGTATCAACTGAACCTGGGTCGTCAGCTCGCCTCAAAACTGTATTAGCCCACTGAGCCAAGGCATAAGCTCAGGTCGTCACCAGTTCCCACAGACACAGTCAGAAACCCAGCTAATTTCTATAATTTATATTTTTATCCCTCACCTTAACCACACTGCTAACCTTATGCCTAACCCTAACCTTAAACAAGGCAACAGTGAACATTTCTTCCCCCACCAATGATGCAGTGCCCCCCTTTGGGCCAATTGAGATATCATGTGACTAACAAATTTCAGTTAATTGCTATAGCTCTGGCCTTGGGCCAATCAGTGTAATTTTGTAAATGCCAGATCTCTATGGCAAGATGCATCATTCACCTATGTTTAATCAAAACTGGGCCAGTACTGTCTGAGATATCGCTTGTGACTAACGTACGAACGAACGGACCGATGGAGACAGATCCACAATTCCTTCCCTGATTTCATCATGGCGGATAAATATGACCAAAAAGCTAATTTTTGTTTTTACAATTTCTACGATATAGCCAAAGTTGACTGTGGCTGTGGTAACTAGTGACAACCATAACCTCGGGAAGCCGACGCAAGTCTCCAGGTCTTAGGCACGGTTCCCCGAACCACCTCCTGATAGGGTCTGTGCGGTGTCGGAGGTGGAACTGGGTTAGAGCTGTCAAATCGAAACGTGGCTCCAGGCATTACACCTAAAGCGGACATTGCCATTGGCTGCAAGGAGTCGCATTAACAGAAATCCAATGCAGCCTTGTTTACAAGTTTGAGCACTGGAATGTGAGATGTAATCTACACCTCCATTAGGTTGATAGAAATCCTCATTATTTAGTTGAATGATTTCTCACTTTGAGCGTCATTACATCTACAGAACCTATACTTTCTATCTCTGAACTTCTAACCCCAGTGGGGTGGGTGTGGCTTCCTGACAATGATCACGGATTTGAAGGCTCTAATGCAGGTCCACCTCCAACACTGCCAAAACATCTTCTATGGCAGCCACGTAAGCACGAGTGGGCCTGGAACAAAATGTGTGGATTGCATGAGATTAGCTATAAACTCTCTTCGGGATACTATTTGTCTTTACCTAAATATGCAAACACCATCAGATATAATTCATAGCGAGCAATCCACTGGAATTACATTCAGATTAATTGGAATGATATTCACTCTCATTGGATGGGTGGCAAAAAATAACTAACTGAAAGCCACACCCCCAATAAACCACACATCTGACTGCATTGAGGCATATGTCACTGTGCTTCTATGGCTATATGCACCATGTCACTGTGCTTCTATGGCTATATGCACCATGTCACTGTGCTTCTATGGCTATATGCACCATGTCACTGTGCTTCTATGGCTATATGCACCATGTCACTGTGCTTCTATGGCTATATGCACCATGTCACTGTGCTTCTATGGCTGTATGCACCATGTCATTGTGCTTCTATGGCTATATGCACCATGTCACTGTGCTTCTATGGCTATATGCACCATGTCACTGTGCTTCAATGGCTATATGCACCAAGTCACTGTGCTTCTATGGCTATATGCACCATGTCACTGTGCTTCTATGGCTATATGCACCAAGTCACTGTGCTTCTATGGCTATATGCACCATGCCACTGTGCTTCTATGGCTAAATGCACCATGTTGTCACGATCGTCTACGAGAGAGGACCAATGCGCAGCGTTGAAGGTGAACATAATATATATTTATTAACTGATCAACACGATCAAAACAATAACCAACGATGCGTGACGTCTAAGGTTACAACACGAACAAACCTTAACGGAACAAGAAACCACAACACAAAGTGAAAAGACCGATAGTTAAATATGGCTCCCAATCAGAGACAACCAGCTGACACTCGTTGCCTCTGATTGGGAGTCACTCAGGCCCACATAGATATACAAACATAGACTTCCATACCCTGGCTCAACATAACATAGTCCCCAGAGCCAGGGCGTGACAGTACCCCCCCCCAAAGGCGCGGACTCCGACCGCGCCAAACAACCACAACAGTGGAGGGACCGGGTGGGCACTCCGCCACGGCGGCGGATCCGGCTCCGGACATGACCCAGGCACGGGTTGTGCTGGACTGACGACGCACACCCCTGGCTTGGTGCGTGGAGGAAGAACGGGCCTTACCAGGCTGACAACGCACACCGTAGGCTTGGTGCGTGGAGCAGGGACAGGCCGGACTGGGCTGACGAAGCACATCACTGACTTGGTGCAGGGAGCAGGCCGGACCGGGCTGACGACGCGCACCACTGACTTGGTGCGGAGAGCAGGAACGGGCCGGGCTGGGCTGGCGACGCGCACCACAGACTTGGTGCGGAGAGCAGGAACGGGCCGGACAGGGCTGACGATGCGCACCCCTGACTTGGTGCGCGGAGCAGGAATAGACCGGACCGTACTGGGGACACACACCAATGGCCCTACACCGGGATCTGGAACGGGCCGGACCGGACTGGCAACACACGCCAGTACCTCTCGCCGTGCCTCTACATCCTCCATCCCCTCTTCGACCAGTGGCCCCCGTAACCTGGCGGCCTCCTCTGGCAACCCACTGGACCGCTCTATCGCGGCCTCCTGCTGGTCCGACGTCGTGAGCCCCCCCCTAAAAAATTTCTGGGAGTCTCTCTTCCCCGTGGGCCAGGCCTCGATAATTCTCGCCCACCTCTCGCTCCTCTGCTTCCAATCTCCGTCATTCAGCTCTTCATTCGGCTTGACCCAGTCGAAGCTCTGCCTCCACTGTTGCCAAGTCCACCTACTCTGCTCCTCACTAGGCTGCTTGGTCCAGTTCTGGTGGTTTCTTCTGTCACGATCGTCTACGAGAGAGGACCAATGCGCAGCGTTGAAGGTGAACATAATATATATTTATTAACTGATCAACACGATCAAAACAATAACCAACGATGCGTGACGTCTAAGGTTACAACACGAACAAACCTTAACGGAACAAGAAACCACAACACAAAGTGAAAAGACCGATAGTTAAATATGGCTCCCAATCAGAGACAACCAGCTGACACTCGTTGCCTCTGATTGGGAGTCACTCAGGCCCACATAGATATACAAACATAGACTTCCATACCCTGGCTCAACATAACATAGTCCCCAGAGCCAGGGCGTGACACATGTCACTGTGCTTCTATGGCTATATGCACCATGCCACTGTCTACTTAATTTGTTCATTTAGCACACAAGGGCTCATAATCCAGTGCCTTTATCACAGTCTATAAACTTATATCTTAGCTTTAATTAGCTTTAAAAATGCTACAAAATGAGATTAGCTATAAAACTGCAAATTTTCCAGTCTTCCCCATTGCAACATTTGTAGAATTGCAGGAAATTAGCTTTAAAACAGAAAGAGATAGAGAGAGATTGTAGAGTGGGGTATATGAGGTGAGTTGACCAAAAGTGGTGGAGGGGGAGGGACCAAGAGTTGGAAGAAGGGGAGAGGGAAGAGGGGGGAGGGTGAGTGAGTGAGGACTATATTTGGGAGTGACACTCCCATGTAAAGTCACTTCACTAGAAAAGGGCTGGAGGTACACCACAGAGACAGGAAGGAACACCACAGAGACAGGAAGGAACACCACAGAGACAGGAAGGAACACCACAGAGACAGGAAGGAACACCACAGAGACAGGAAGGAACCCAGCGGCCCTGGTCTCAGCTCTCACTCCCTGACCAGCACTGCTCCCCTATACCAACAGTAAATATCCTAACCCAACAGTAAATATCCTAACCCAGCAGTAAATATCATAACCCAACAGTAATTATCCTAACCCAGCAGTAAATATCCTAACCCAACAGTATATATCCTAATCCAACAGTAAATATCCTAACCCAGCAGTAAATATCCTAACCCAGCAGTAAATATCATAACCCAACAGTAAATATCATAACCCAGCAGTAAATATCCTAACCCAGCAGTAAATATCATAACCCAGCAGTAAATATCATAACCCACTAGTAAATATCATAACCCAACAGTAAATATCCTAACCCAGCAGCAAATATCCTAACCCAGCAGCAAATATCCTAACCCAGCAGCAAATAACCTAACCCAGCAGTAAATAACCTAACCCAGCAGTAAATATCCTAACCCAGCAGCAAATAACCTAACCCAGCAGTAAATATCCTAACCCAGGAGCAAATATCCTAACCCAGCAGTAAATATCATAACCCAACAGTAATTATCCTAACCCAGCAGTAAATATCCTAACCCAACAGTATATATCCTAATCCAACAGTAAATATCCTAACCCAGCAGTAAATATCCTAACCCAGCAGTAAATATCATAACCCAACAGTAAATATCATAACCCAGCAGTAAATATCCTAACCCAGCAGTAAATATCATAACCCAGCAGTAAATATCATAACCCACAAGTAAATATCATAACCCAGCAGTAAATATCCTAACCCAGCAGCAAATATCCTAACCCAGCAGCAAATATCCTAACCCAGCAGCAAATATCCTAACCCAGCAGCAAATAACCTAACCCAGCAGTAAATAACCTAACCCAGCAGTAAATATCCTAACCCAGCAGCAAATAACCTAACCCAGCAGTAAATATCCTAACCCAGGAGCAAATAACCTAACCCAGCAGTAAATATCCTAACCCAGCAGTAAATATCCTAACCCAGCAGTAAATATCATAACCCAGCAGTAAATATTATAACCCAGCAGTAAATATTAAAACCCAGCAGTAAATATCATAACCCAGCAGTAAATATCATAACCCAGCAGTAAATATCATAACCCAGCACCCCTGACTAGCACTACTCCCCATGTATTTGCAGTAAATGACATTCACCCACTGCATCTGTACTGATGAAATATGCTCAGTCTCTCCATCCCCTCTCTCTCTCTCTCCCTCTCTGCCTTTCTCATCTGGTCCCTCTGTTTTTGGTCCCTCTTTATTTAGGTCATTCTTCTTCTCTTTCACTCTATCTTCATCTGTCCCTTTCTCTTGTTCTTCATCTCCATCTCTCTCAGAAAGACATGGCATCTTTCTGTCACGTTGCCCGTGTTTGTTTCTGTCACTTTAATAGTGCTACACTCTTTCACCTTTTTTCAGTCCAATTCTGTGTGTGTGTGTGTGTGTGTGTGTGTGTGTGTGTGTGTGTGTGTCTGCATGAGTGAGTGAGTGAGTGAGTGAGTGAGTGAGTGAGTGAGTGAGTGAGTGAGTGAGTGAGTGAGTGAGTGAGTGAGTGACTGTGACCATCTGTTACTTGTGTGTTGGTGCATTACACATCCAGTGTATGTGGCTGTCTGATTGGTATTGCGTCTGTGCCTGTTTTTATGTTCCTTTGGTGCATGTCATTTCCTGCTCTCCAGTCAAACCACAAAGCAACTCTAAAAGCACTAAGGAATCCCATTCAATTACAATAGTGACATCATTTAGGTGATTTAGGGCCCTAAGCATTGACCCCATGAGAACCTGCTCATCTCACTCCTCCCCATATTCAGCAACAGACCTTTAAAAACCACAAACAAAGGGATGGAGAATTTGATACGATGCTACTGAAATAGCATTTATACTCATTCTTTACATAGTTGTATTTTTTTTTTAAAGGGAATTGAACATAGAAGGTAGAGATCTCTCTCATTTTGAAAATAAAAAAATACCCCTTTGTGTGTGTGTGTGTGTTTTTTTTTGTTTAACTATCATTGTGGGTACCAGAAATCCTCACAAGGATAGTTAAACAGTGATAATTCAGACAATTGGGGACATGTTGCCTGTCCCCACAAGGAAACATGTTATTTTAAGCTTAGGGGTTAGATTTAGGGTTAGTGTTAAAATTAGGGTTAGCGGTTATGGTTAGGTCTAGGGTGAGGGTTAGGAGTTAGGTATAGTTTTAGGGTTTGGGCTTAAGCTTAGGGGTTATGGTTAGGTTTAGGGTTAAAAGTTAGGGTTAGGGTTAGATTTAGGGAATCAATTATTTGGTCCCCACTAGGATAGCAATACAAAACTGTGTGTGTGTGCGTATATATATAGTTTGCATAAAGATAGTGAAGGAAAATACAGCATATGGATAGAGAGAGAGAGAGAGAGAGAGAGAGAGAGAGAGAGAGAGAGAGAGAGAGAGAGAGAGAGAGAGAGAGAGAGAGAGAGAGAGAGCGTGAGTTCTACTTTTTATGTTCAATTCCCTCTGAAAAGAACTATTATGTAAAGAATGAGTATAAATGCTATTTCAATAGCATCGTATCAAATTCTCCATCCCTTTGTTTGTGGATTTTAAAGGTCTGTTGCTGAACATGGGGAGGTTGTGAGGCATGGAGGATATACTTTTGTACAGTATATATATACTACATGACCAAAAGTATGTGGACACCTGCACTTCCCCTTTTGCTGCTATAACAGCCTCCACTATTCTGGGAAGGTTTTCCACTAGATGTTGGAACATCGCTGCGGGGACTTGCTTCCATTCAGCCACAAGAGCATTAGAGAGGTCGGGCACTGGTGTTGGGTGATTAGGCCTGGCTCGCAGTCGGCGTTCCAATTCATCCCAAAGGTGTTCGATGGGGTTGAGGTCCGGGCTCTGTGGAGGCCAGTCAAGTTCCTCCACACCGATCTCGACAAACCATTTTATGTGTGGACCCAGCTTTGTGCATAGGGGCATTGTCATGCTGAAACAGGAAAGGGCCTTCCCCAAACTGTTGTCACAAAGTTGGAAGCAAAGAATTGTCTAGAATGTCATTGTATGCTGTAGTGTTAAGATTTCCCTTCACTGGAACTAAGGGACCTAGCCCGAACCATGAAAAACAGCCCCAGATCATTATTCCTCCTCCACCAAACATTACAGTTGGCACTATGCATTGGGGCAGGTAGCGTTCTCCTGGCATCCAGCAAACCCAGATTTTTCACTCAGAATGCCAGATGGTGAAGCGTGTTTCATCACTCCAGAGAACGCGTTTCCACTGCTCCAGAGTCCAATGGCAGCAAGCTTTACACCACTCCAGCCAACGCTTGGCATTGCGCATGGTGATCTTAGGCATGTGTGCGGCTGCACGGCCATGGAAACCCTTTTCATGAAGCTCCCGACCAACAGTTCGTGTGCTGACGTTGCTTCCAGAGGCAGTTTGGAACTTGGTAGTGAGTGTTGCAACGGAGTAGAGATGATTTTTACGTGCTACGCGCTTCAGCACTCAGCGGTCCCGTTCTGTGAGCTTGTGTGACTTTGCGGTTGAGCCGTTGTTGCTCCTAGATTTTTCCACTTGGTGTGGGATAACCTGTGCTGGGCTTGGTGTGGGATAACCTGTGCTGGGCTTGGTGTGGGATAACCTGTGCTGGGCTTGGTGTGGGATAACCTGTGCTGGGCTTGGTGTGGGATAACCTGTGCTGGGCTTTTGTCCCTAGCTTTGTCCAACCCTGTTGCCATAGTGATGGATGCTACGTGCCACCTGTTTGTTTGAGTAAGATAATAACATTATGAGAATGTCTACTCCTTTTTGCATACCCCTATTTGGAAACAAAGAATATGAGTAACAAATTCAAAGCAATGAGTATCAGTTTAAGATGTATAAAGGGCCAAGCAGGGGGTGACAGACACACAGAAGGAGAGAGAGCTGGAGAGAGCAAGAAAGACGGAGCGAGACAGAGTTTCCTACAAGCAACAGGTGAGGCCATCTTAAAATGTATCATCCTGTTGGAATTGTAGCATTAATGTAGAGAAACCTATGTCATGTAATGGTTTCCAATCATTTTGGTGCAAAATATTGATATAAGTGGTACATTTTCAAAACTTTTGGAACACAACTCTAAACAGAGTGTAGGGGCTTCTGTTCACTACTACTATCATATTTCCTTTTTATTTCACAGTGATGGAAACTTTCTTGTATCTCACCCTCCTAATCTCAGGTCAGTTAAATGTGAGTTTGTGTGTGTTTTTGTGTGTTTGTGCGTGCGTGCGACACGTACGTGTGTGTGTGTGTGTGTGTCTGTGTGTGTGTGTGTGTGTGTGTGTATTTGCTTGCACAATTGAATTGCACAGATCCATAGATAGTGTGGTTGGGGGTGAGGGGTTGCTGGAGAAAATGTCCCTCATGAATCAGTATTCTATTCCATCAGTATCACGTCATGAACATAGAAAAGGGCAAATGCGTTCATGTATGCTGGGTGTGTGTGTGTTTATGGATGTAGTTGGTGTGTGTGTGTTTATGGATGTAGTTGGTGTGTGTGTGTTTGCACACCAGGGTGTACTGTATGTTCACAGATCCATAGAAAGTGTGGTTGGGGTTGAGAAGTTGCCGGAGAAAATATCCCTCATGAATCATTATTCTGTTCACAGAGTTCTACACACCTTCCTCATGTCTTCATCAATTTCACCTCATTACCAACTCTACTATGACCTGGACTGACGCCCAGAGTTACTGCAGAGCACAGTACACTGACCTGGCTACAGTAGATGACATGGAGGACCTGAACAGGCTGATTACTACTGTCAATTATTTGTATTCCTGGCATTGGATTGGACTGAAGAAAGGAGACTCCATGAAGTGGCAGTGGTCTCTGGCAGACAGACGTTTCTACAGAGAGGGGGAGACTGAGTTCAGAAACTGGGACACTGGGACGCCCCAAAATGGCAACTGTGCTTTTATGAGTACAGCTGGGATGTGGAACAACGCCTCCTGTGATGACCAGCATCACTTCATCTGTTATGATGGTGAGTGTTTACATACTAACGATGAAGCCTGTTCTAAGTGCCAGGGCTGTCATTGAGCTGAAACATAGACTCATGATGGCTTTAAGTTGTTAATCAGTTATTTATCTGTTATCACATCAATGAGAACATGTACTATAGATAATCAGCAGATTATATTTCATTGGATTTTCGCATTGATTATTAAATTTGACTTTTGCAGGAAAACAAAGCACCAACCTAAAATACGTCTTAATTCAGGAGAAAAAGACCTGGAGAGATGCTCAGAGTTACTGCAGACAGAATCACACAGACCTGGTCAGTGTGAGGAACCAGAAAGAGAACACAGCGATAGATCAGAAGACATCCCTGAGGGGACTGCCTGTGTGGATCGGCCTGTTTCAAGACTCCTGGAGATGGTCTGACCAGAGTGACTCCTCATTCAGGAACTGGCATCCAGGATTGTATTCAATAGATCAGAGTTACAACTGCACTCTGATGTCTTTATCTTCTCATAATTATAATTATTATACTAAATGGATAAATAATCCCTGTGTCGACTCCAATACTTTCATCTGCTATGGTAAGTTACCATATTCTCCACCTGATCTACCTGATATTATGATGACAGGAGAACTCTAATTTTGCCCCCATGATTCACTACTGTCACTGTGGGATTTTATTCTCTTCTAGGCCCAGCTGTGGAGACCACAACTGCCCCCCTGCCCACATCCACAACCACGACTTCCCCACCGACCACACCCACAACAACGACTGACTCCCCGACCCCTGAGAAACCTCAACTGAAGAGACAGGTGGTGAGAGTGAAGATGACTCCAAAGGATCCAAATCTGAACCTCAGCGATCCTGCTGTTCAGGACGACATCTTACAAGAGGTGAGTTTAACCCTGCTCTTGAAGAACCAACTCAGTAATGATACAAACTGTACAGACCTCTTCTCCTGGTCTGGGTCCTAGTCTGTTGTGGATGACCTCCTCTCTGGTCTGGGTCCTAGTCCATTGTGGATGACCTCCTCCCTGGTCTGGGTCCTAGTCTGTTATGGATGACCTCCTCTCTGGCCTGGGTCCTAGTCTGTTGTGGATGAACTCCTCTCTGGTCTGGGTCCTAGTCCATTGTGGATGACCTCCTCTCTGGTCTGGGTCCTAGTCCATTGTGGATTACCTCCTCTCTGGTCTGGGTCCTAGTCTGTTATGGATGACCTCCTCCCTGGTCTGGGTCCTAGTCCATTGTGGATGACCTCCTCTCTGGTCTGGGTCCTAGTCCATTGTGGATGACCTCATCTCTGGTCTGGGTCCTAGTCTGTTATGGATGACCTCCTCCCTGGTCTGGGTCCTAGTCCATTGTGGATGACCTCCTCTCTGGTCTGGGTCCTAGTCTGTTATGGATGACCTCCTCCCTGGTCTGGGTCCTAGTCCATTGTGGATGACCTCCTCTCTGGTCTGGGTCCTAGTCTGTTGTGGATGACCTCCTCTCTGGTCTGGGTCCTAGTCTGTTGTGGATGACCTCCTCTCCTGGCTGTGACCCCACTCTCCGAGGGTATTTCAGGGAGAGTGGGATATTCAAAACACACATTTCCAATTCACACATGCATATTAAAAGACATGTGTACATGTGTTAAATAGGACAAATATAAGCATCATCTCCTCATAGAGTCAAAGGATTGAAGTATAGAACGTGTCAGTATAGCAGGAAGGAATGGTAGTTGTAGATCTTCAGAAAGACTATTACAGAATAATATAGTCTCTATCTGTCTGTCTGTCTGTCTGTCTGTCTGTCTGTCTGTGTGTGTGTGTGTGTGTGTGTGTGTGTGTGTGTGTGTGTGTGTGTGTGTGTGTGTGTGTGTGTGTGTGTGTGTGTGTGTGTGTGTTTTACCAGATAAAGAACAAGCTGAAGGAGCAGGGGTTACCTGCAGACACCAAACTGACATGGAAAAAGCAGCCCGATGGGAAGGTCTTCAACAAGGAGAAAGAGGGGTCTCCCAAGAAAGAAGAGGAGGAGGAGAGGAAGATGAAGAAGAGGAAAAAGAGGATGATGACAAAGAGAGAACTCTAATTATATCACATGTTCTCCTGACATTTCTCTTTTATTTACATTCATTATCTGTACTGGTCTAGATTTTCTCAGATAAACTGAAACAGGTCTTTATCTGAGATTCATTAATTGTTTTATCATATATGAATATATATTTTATTTGATATATTAATATTATTTTATCATATATTAATATTTTGTATCATATATTAATATTGTTTTATCATATATAATATATATTTTTTATCATGTATTAATATTGTTTTATGATATATTAATATTAATTTGATTGATATCTGGTGAATGGTGAACTAACTGTCATGGAGAGAGCAGGTGGTCCTAAAGTTTTGTAAACTCAGTGTATAGATCAACATAAACTACTCTAGCATTGGGTCCTCAGCCCTCCCTCTCCTCTGTTATTGGATGTTCTGCACTCCCTCTCCTCTGTCATTGGATGTTCTGCCCTCCCTCTCCTCTGTCATTGGATGTTCTGCCCTCTCTCTCCTCTGTCATTAGGTCTGCAGGTAGCTTAGTGGTTAAGAGCGTTGTGCCAGTAACCGAAAGGTCGCTGCTGCTAATCCCCGAGCCGACTAGGTGAAAAATCTGTCGATGTGCCCTTGAGCAAGGCACTTAACCCTACTTGCTCTGGATAAGAGCGTCTGCTAAAATGACTAAAATGTAAAATTAGGTGTTTGTTCCTCCCCTTGTTCCTTCCCTCTTCTCCAAATGGAAACCACTGGTCAGCAGGTAATGGTTAAACTGACACCTCTTTAGTGGTTGTGATGAGTCATGATGGCTTACCAACTTTTCAGGAAATTGCCATATTTTTCCATTAACGAACATACAATTATGAAACTTCAGACGCTATTTTTTTATAAATGTTCTTTGTCCAAGCGTCAAGAAATGTACATAGTACATTGAGGGAAGTTAATGCTTTCAATAAATGTAAAACAAATAAAATAGGCAAAAAATAAAATTGCAAGCTTTTCCAATTTTACATTTTCAACAAACTTTTATTTTGTCAGAAAAAATCAAACCTTGTTGATAAATGAGTGATTATTTATTTAAATCTAAATGAACATTCCAGTAAAGAAAGACAGAGCCATTAGGATCGTAATCTGACGTGAGATCTGTGCTTGCAACTGGGTGTCACGGTCGTCGGGAACAGAGGAGGACCAAGGCGCAGCGTTGCAGGCAAACATACTCTTTATTTAGCGATATTATGACAAAATAAACAAAACGATAACGTGACAGTTCACGGTCTAACACAAACCAACTAGAAACAAGATCCCACACCAACTGTGGGAAAACAGCCTGTATAAATATGGTTCCCAATCAGAGACAACCAGCAACAGCTGACACTCGTTGCCTCTGATTGGGAACCAATCTGGCCAACATAGAAATGCAACTACTAGATAAACAAATGAAACGCACACCCTGGCTCAACATTCAAGTGTCCCCAGAGCCAGGGCGTGACACTGGGACTTTCATTCATTGATGTCAATGCACAGAAATTCCAGTGAGCGGATCTCAAGTCTGAATACTGTCTATAATGATTGAGGAAAAATAGCATCTCACTATCATACATCATTTTATTTTGTTAACATTCCAGATGTGCCATCACGTTTACAGTTTTAGAAAAGCTATGTTCTAATATATAAACAAAAACAAGAGATTCAAACAATGAATGATGTTAAAGATTTGGAACTTAAGATCACATCCTATGATAAAACTATATTCATGCATTATAAAACAATATTAATACATTATGAAACAATATTAATACATGATAAAACAATATGTATACATGATAAAACAATATGAATATATGATAAAACAATATTAGTATTTGATAAAACAATATTAATTTATGATAAAACAATATTAATATATGATAAAACAATATTAGTATTTGATAAAACAATATTAATATATGATAAAACAATATTAATATATGATAAAACAATTTACTGTATCTCAGATAAAGAGCTGTTTCAATAAAGTTGAGAAAATATATGAACATAAACCTACTATGTGGAATATATCTAAGAAAGGCATTCAAAAATGTATAATGTTAAAGGGGCAATCTGCAATTGCTAAATACATTTTGTTCACTTTTAAATGAATGTTCCATTGATTCTTGAAGGATGTAACTTATAAATGCCTCGGGAGCTCAGTTCAACTGTCGTACTCCATCAGAACTCCATAGATA
Organism: Coregonus clupeaformis; assembly: GCF_020615455.1. Lineage (NCBI taxonomy): Eukaryota > Metazoa > Chordata > Actinopteri > Salmoniformes > Salmonidae > Coregonus > Coregonus clupeaformis. The sequence continues at coordinate 112,183 of NW_025534400.1, read as the reverse complement.
AGCTAGTTTTGCTCCATTGTTTGTAAACAATGCAATTGTAAATAAACACTATACCCTCAACACATGGTTAAAACTGTCATGTCAGTCCTTGCATCCATAGCTCTGTATACATTTGAGAGTGGTTACATTTCTCCAGACCCAGCATTCTGAAGATTTGACTATTTCGTGACTACAGATCACACCCTATCTTAAAACAATAGTAATATATGATTTTAAAATGTGTATCTCAGATAAAGACCTGTTTCAGTTTATCTGAGAAAATCTAGACCAGTACAGATAATGAATGTAAATGAAAGAGAAATGTCAGGAGAACATTTGATATAATTAGAGTTCTCTCTTTGTTATCATCCTCTTCTTCCTCTTCTTCATCTTCTTCTCCTCCTCCTCTTCTTTCTTGGGAGACCCCTCTTTCTCCTTGTTGAAGACCTTCCCATCGGGCTGCTTTTTCCATGTCAGTTTGGTGTCTGTAGGTAACCCCTGCTCCTTCAGCTTGTTCTTTATCTGGAGAAACACCCACACAACCACACACACACACACACACACCCACACACACACACACACACACACACACACACACACACACACACACACACACACACACACACACACACACACACACACACACACACACAGAGACACACACACACACACACGCACACACACACACACACACACACACACACACACACACAGACACACACACACAGAGAGTGGGGTCACGGCCAGAGAGGAGGTCATCCACAATGGACTAGGACCCAGACCAGAGAGGAGGTCATCCACAATGGACTAGGACCCAGACCAGAGAGGAGGTCATCATCAATGGACTAGGACCCAGACCAGAGAAGAGGTCATTCACAATGGACTAGGACCCAGACCAGGGAGGAGGTCATCCACAATGGACCAGGACCCAGACCAGAGAGGAGGTCATCCACAATGGACTAGGACCCAGACCAGAGAGGAGGTCATCCACAATGGACTAGGACCCAGACCAGGGAGGAGGTCATCCACAATGGACTAGGACCCAGACCAGAGAGGGAGGTCATCCACAATTGACTAGGACCCAGACCAGGGAGGAGGTCATCCACAATGGAATAGGACCCAGACCAGGGAGGAGGTCATCCACAACAGACTAGGACCCAGACCAGAGAGGAGGTCATCCACAACAGACTAGGACCCAGACCAGAGACGAGGTCATCCACAACAGACTAGGACCCAGACCAGAGAGGAGGTCATCCACAACAGACTAGGACCCAGACCAGGGAGGAGGTCATCCACAATGGACTAGGACCCAGACCAGGAGAAGAGGTCTGTACAGTTTGTATCATTACTGAGTTTGTTCTTCATGAACAGGGCGAAACTCACCTCTTGTAAGATGTCGTCCTGAACAGCAGGATCGCTGAGGTTCAGATTTGGATCCTTTGGGGTCATCTTCACTCTCACCAACTGTCTCTTCAGTTGAGGTTTCTCAGGGTTCTTGCGTTTGGTCGGGGTGGCAGTCGTTGTTGTGGGTGTGGTCGGTGGGGAAGTCGTGGTTGTGGGTGTGGTCGGTGGGGAAGTCGTGGTTGTGGGTGTGGTCGGTGGGGAAGTCGTGGTTGTGGGTGTGGTCGGTGGGGAAGTCGTGGTTGTGGGTGTGGTCGGTGGGGAAGTTGTGGTTGTGGGTGTGGTCGGTGGGGAAGTCGTGGTTGTGGGTGTGGTTGGTGGGGAAGTCGTGGTTGTGGGTGTGGTCGGTGGGGAAGTCGTGGTTGTGGGTGTGGTCGGTGGGGAAGTCGTGGTTGGCGGTGTGGTCGGTGGGGAAGTCGTGGTTGTGGGTGTGGTCGGTAGGGAAGTCGTGGTTGGCGGTGTGGTCGGTGGGGAAGTCGTGGTTGTGGTTGTGGGTGTGGTCGGTGGGGAAGTCGTGGTTGTGGGTGTGGTCGGTGGGGAAGTCGTGGTTGGCGGTGTGGTCGGTGGGGAAGTTGTGGTTGTGGGTGTGGTCGGTGGGGTAGTCGTGGTTGTGGGTGTGGTCAGTGGGGAAGTCGTGTTTGTGGGTGTGGTCGGTGGGGAAGTCGTGGTTGTGGATGTGGGCAGGGGGGCAGTTGTGGTCTCCACAGCTGGGCCTAGAAGAGAATAAAATCTCACAGTGACAGTAGTGAATCATGGGGGCAACATTAGAGTTCTCCTGTCATCATAATATCAGGTAGATCAGGTGGAGAATATGGTAACTTACTATAGCAGACGAAAGGAAATGAGTAGGCACAGGGCTTATTTATTAATTTAGTTTGATCAGAATAAGGATATAAAGACATCAGAATGCAGTTTAAACTCTGATTTACTGAAGGCCATCCTGGCAGCCAGTTCCTGAATGAGGAGTTACTCTGGTCAGACCATCTCCAGTAGTCTTGAAACAGGCCGATCCACACAGGCAGTCCCCTCAGGGATATCTTCTGATCTATCTCTGTGTTCTCAGTCTGGTTCCTCACACTGACCAGGTCTGTGTGATTCTGTCTACAGTAACTCTGAGCATCTCTCCAGGTCTTTTTCTCCTGAATTAAGACGTATGTTAGGTTGGTGCTTTGTTTTCCTGCAAAAGTCAAATGTAATATTGTTAGATTAATTTGGATTTTAAGAATAATGACTAAAGAATTTCACCCCAAACACAGTATAAATGTTAGAATTATCATGTAGTGTCAACCCAATAACAGAAGGTGCGTTACTAACCATTCAAGGGGGAAGGCGGGAACTGTTTAAGAAAGGTGGGAGGAGCATAGTGTCTTTGTTTGTCAAGGGGTATAAAAACAGTATGTTTGTGCCTTTGGCCCGAGAGCTCTCGCAATGAATAAAAATACAGATAAGACTTGTGAGTTGTGGACCTTGAATCATTGATGATTAAAACCAGAGCCTTACAACCTCTGGTAATGATTCAAGCTTAGGGTGGATTAGAGATAAAAATTCACATGACAGATTGGTCCTTCGAGCCGGATCTTAATACATCTTTATCGTTCTAGAGACACCGAAATCCGTGCACGGGCGGGTGATAGCATCCGTTACAGAGTCCTGGCCTTCCACGTTAAGGTTAATAAACAGGCCGGTGATTACTCTTTATGAACGATAAAGACGTTAACAAGTTTGAAAAAGCATTTTAATCCAGACTGCAAGGAAAAGGTCAGTAATTTTTATTCATGGTTTTGGTAAAATGAGTTGTACTTAGTTACCAAAGTCAAAGAAGGTAATAATTATTACGACAGGGAGGGTCCGCAATTGATCCTAGAGGTAAATAGCTATTACAAAAAAAAACTAGTCCGAAATGACATGGTAGTGAATTGCAATCACAAATGTAAACTAAGTTAATATTGTCATTGTACGAATTGCAATGTTCAGAATAAACAGGGAAATAATTATCATCGTATGATAGGGATGTGTCGGGAGTTCATATATGCTACTGGGCATTTGCTAGAACTGTGCAAACAAGTTTGACGGATGATAAGGTCGTATGTGTGTGAGACTTAATCCCTCGGAGACGTGATCATTATTTCAGGGGTGGAGGGAAAAAACAAGTCGTGTGAAAATAATTGGGTAACTTACTCTTTTCCTGAAACCGGAGTTTTAAATAGAAACTCTGGGTTAAGGGTTAATTACAAAAGCAAGATGGGCACTAAGAGATTAGCTCCTACGAAAATAATTCGGGAGGGAATTATTTAAAAAACAAAAAGGGGGGAGGGATTTCTTATTGTTCCACGATGGGAAAGACATCTACTAAACAAGTCCGAGAATTAACGGGAGATGAAATATATATGTTAGGGAGGGATCGGAGAAATATGTTTTATGGGTCCATTTGGGAGAAGAGGTATGAATTTATTGGGCATCTCGAAGTAAAAAAGTTAGTAGGCAGATGCATATAAAATTAGATGGAAAAAAAGTGAAAGGAGGGGCTGAAGACAGGGAGTGTGTTTTTTTTAAGCGCGAAAATGCTTTAACGGGGACAAAAGAATATTTAACTATCGTGACTGCAGGGGATAAAAAGGAGAATAACAGTCAATATTTTTGGTTCGAACAAATGTTTGACAAAATGATTCGTGTCAATTAAGAATTGGCTAAAAACACCACAAAGCGATTATTTGAGAGGTACCTATAAAATCCAACGATGTGGTCCTCTGTAGCTCAGCTGGTAGAGCACGGCGCTTGTAACGCCAAGGTAGTGGGTTCGATCCCCGGGACCACTAATAAAACATAAAAAATAATTTAAGAAAATGTATGCACGCATGACTGTAAGTCGCTTTGGATGGAAGCGTCTGCTAAATGACATATTATTATGCGTGTGTATGCGCTTTCGCACTCAAACGTAGACGTACGTTATGAGAGAATATTTGCGTTTTTGGTCAGTTGGCAGACGCTCTAATCCAGAGCGACTTGAAGAGCCAATAGAGGTTTGCATGGAACTATTCTGTCGTGTTGGGCATTTGAATGGCAGAAGATGAAATATGTGTGTATGAGGAAATTCAACGGCGGGTATGAATGATAACCGGATACTACTTAGTATTTGGTTGGTTAAATGCTAAATAAAAGATTTGAGGCGTGGTTATGGGGGAACTAGGAAGACGCACTTATTCAAAAAGGAATGGGTGGAGAGAGTTTTTTTACGTGTATTAAAAGTTGCATTAGATAGCTTTAGTAATATTCTAGATATGTCTATGAAAATATGTTATAAGTACTAATGACATTATTTCCTAAGAAGGAAAATTGTAGGGAAGTTTCCCGCGCCTCCCCCATAATGTAGGAAGGAGCAGGAGAGGGGGGGAGTGAGAGACAGGACATCGTTCAAATGGTAGGGATATCATTAAGTGTATGCTGATAAATAATATCAAGCGTTTGTTTTATTGATTGGGGCCGAATCAGAGAAAACTGTTAAAGATATTGAATAGCGAACTGAAAATGAAAGGCATAAAATACAGAATAATTGGACGATTTTAAAACGATAATTTATTTTGGTTAGGAAGCAAGTGGCATTGGCTGTTGTGCTGGGGGAATAGCGCCAGCCTGTGGTGGGTTCTGGATTTGTTATAAATAACTTTATATTTTAAACTAAAATGAATAGACTACAATTGGAACATCAGAAAAAGGACAATATAATTCGTAATAGTTATTATAATTATTATTGATAGTTATTGCAGTTATTATTATCCTGAGTGGCGCAGTGGTCTAAGGCACTGCATCGCAGGGCTAACTGTGCCACTAGAGATCCTGGTTCGAACCAGGTTCTGTCGCAGCTGACAGCGACCGGGAGACTCATGGGCGGTGCACAATTGGCCCAGTGTCGTCCAGGGTAGGGGGGAAAATGGCCGGCAAGGATGGAGCTCAGTTGATAGAGCATGATGTTTGAAACGCCAGGGTTATGGGTTCGATTCCCACGGGGGGAGGCCAGTAAAAAAATAAAGATAAAAATAATACAAATGTATTCACTAGGTTGCTCTGGATAGGAGCGTCTGCTGGGTGACTAGAATGTAAATGTATTATCATTGATTCAGTAATGATAGGAGGGAAGTAGCGATAAAGTAGAGGGTTGAGTTGAGGACAAGGAGAATGATTTGTGGCTCTGGTTGGCGGGAAAAAGCAGAGGCAGAGACATACTTAGAGAGACAGAGGAAGTTAGAGAGGGAGAGAATAAAAGGCTGAGAGACAGAGATAACAGTTTCTGGAGCTTGAAAAGCAGAGACTAACAGAGTAAGAAAAGGAACAGACAAGAGCAGAGTATTTAATGGCCACTAGGGGAAATAGCTGGGATCGGTAGAACTCCAGGATAGACAAGGACAGCAGATGTAGGACTAATTAAGGGGGTAGCTCCAGTACAAGTGATTCCTCGATTCGATAATAGACCATACCAAAAGCAATATACTATGGAACCAGAAGCAATAAAAGGGATAACACCTACATTTGAGCATTTATTTAAGGGAGAGGTGATAATTCCTGGAGATGAGGTACAATGAAACTCTCCAATTTTTCCTGTTAGAAAGGAGGCGCCTAGCGCCGACTGGAGGATGGTCATGGACTTGCAGGGGGTTAATAGAAATATCATTGCTGAAATACATTGCTGAACCAATTGAAACCAGAGAACTCCTATTTTACAGTGATAGATTTAGCTAATGCTTTCTTTAGTATCCAAGTTCATCCGGATAGTCAGGGGTGGTTTGGCTTTACTTTTCAGGGAAGGAAATGGACTTAGGCTAGGATGCCTCAAGGCTACTCGGAAAGTCTTACAATCTTAGACCAGGCTATAACTAGGAATTTGGGAAAGTTTGAACATAGGGAAGGATGCAAATGTTAGTTTATGTAGATGATATTCTATTGGCTAATCCCATCCAGGAAGGATGTAAGAGGGATACAATCCAATTGTTAACCTTCCTGGCAGAACAGGGACACAAAGTGAGCAAAAAGAAACTTCAACTTTGGTAGAGGTCATTTACCTAGGACACACTATAACACAGGAGGGGCAAATGTTAAACTCATCCAGGAAAACTGCTATATTTGAAGCGCCAAAACCGTTAAAACAAAAAACAAATGATGAGCTTATTGATAATGATAAAGTGCTGTAAAGTTTGCGTACTCCATTATGTACTGCATACGGGTAAATTAAGTGATCTTATCTATGAGAAGGCAATGGTAGCCCATGGTAAAGTAATTTGGAACTCTAAGGAGGCATACATACATCAGGGATGTTATCCAAATGGTAGAGAGTAACGAGGGATATGACATTGGTAGTGATTTAGAGATGATGAAGTTTTTTTTGGTGGGCTATTAGATATAACTGGGTTAATCATGAACATAGAGATTTTTATTCTTTGTTGCTAGACAGAAGACTTAGGTGACTTAAAAAATAGACTTGTCATGTCCAACAATCAGTCTTCAGGTCAAGCCCGGGAGAGCCGGGGTAGAACAGAGGTTGAACTAAACATAAGTGTTTTTACAAGATAAGAGATTGTTTGATTGTATTACTAATTGATTCTGAACTGAATGAAAGTCGAATTTAGCCGCCATAAAGACAAAGGAAGTGGGAGGAGCAATAAAGAAGCAAAAAATAATATCAAAAATGAAAGGCATGGCAATTGGTTGATAAATAACCTAAGGGAATGTTTAGGAAGGTGGAAAAAATTGACACATAAGCAGAACGATGTGTCAAGAGGGGGGAAGAGGCTAATTGTATTAGATAATATACGAAGGAGAGGACAAAATACTTTAAAAAAAACATTTTTTAGATAGTCTAAAAGAGAATGCAGTCAGAAATTGTTACATTAATCTGAACATGTGTGAAGATAGTTTATTAACCACACCCGTATGTCAGAGGTTTTGTGCCCCACAGGTGAACTAAAGGAGAAGGTGACCCACTATCTAACCAGGTGACTGGTGAGCATCCAGTCACTAGAAGGAAAACTGGAAGCAGGCCTGTTGGGAAGGGCCCTATCAGGTTATGTTGGTAACCACCTTGGCCATTAGAATAGCAGAGAGAGAACCCGGGTCCATGTTACCCACTGCACGAAGGTAAGACCACATACAAGCACCGCTTAGCACACGCAGAGTTGACGAGCGGAACTGCGCCACAGGGTGCGGGGGTCACCTCTGTCAACGAAGATCTCCTACCCAGACCTATCATCACTGTAGTGTGTTCCTAGGGTGTGAGTATGGGGTGGTACCGAGCAGAAGGACTCAAGACAGGAGAGGGTTGGGGTTTTTTGAGAATATGGGTGACCCTGAGCTGCATCATAGTCTCGGCAATAGTCGTGGTAGGTCAAAATCCACCATCACCTCGCACCAATTACGCTATGGCCTTACCATTATTAAGAAATAAAGGGAAAGCGACCGACATACTGACCATCAAGGGCGAGTGATCTACAAAATAGGAGTCAGAGAAGGGTGGGGCGTAAGATTCAAAATTATGATTAGGGATCTTATCAGAGCGGATAAGCAAGCAACATGGGATTATAAGATCCCGTTGTATTTATGTTCAGCCCCCTCAGCGGATTGTTCCTGGGCTCAGGTATTTAGACATACTGGGGGAAGGAGATATGAGACGGGGGGCTGGACGTCCAGATGGAGGATAAGAAGGTATAACGACATCCCCACGGAGATGGTAGTAACAATAGTAAAGGTCACTAAAGAGGACATGAAAATAACTTACTGGGCTTGCGCGGACGTATACGGACGGGATACTTGTCTAAGATTATATTTAATGGAGTCAAAAGAGATAGAGGGAGCAGGTACTGGCATTAATCCATTAATGGCAATAGACAGAGTAAATCAGTCAAGGGATGACGGAGTCAATTTGACTAACCTGTCCACTATGAAATATTTTCTCCTCCAGGAATGGAACAATGGGGAAGTGGAGGGGGTCCCTGATGAGAATCTCTAGTTAAAGTGGATGAAATACACCACTAGGGCCTTGGGGGAGACCAATTGTTATGCATGCTCCATTGGGCGACCAATGTTGACCGCCCCAATGCCAAAGGCAATGTTTCCCTGTGTATTAGACCTGGGGTCCAATCAAAAAGAGCCAAATTGCACAGGGATTGGGCTAGGAAAATTGACATACTCGGCCAGCCCACCTAGATTCACTTTAACTCCTGGCGAATACCAGTGTTACAGACATAGAAATGGCACCCGTAACTTGGGTGATTTTGACGGCTGTAAGGAGATAATTAATGTGACTGATTTAGATAAGGAAGGAAGGAAAAACAAATTAGGAACCTAACCATCCCTTTGACTGATGTGTGGTGGGCATGCACTAAAAAAAAGGAGCATTCGGCAGACATTACCAGAGGGATGGGTGGGTACTTGTGCACCAGTATTGTTGGTCCAACCTGTAAGAATTGGTCATCAAAGACCAGTGACAGGAAGAATAATTAGGAGAAAAATAAATAAGTCAGGAAGGAAATAGCCCAATTTGGATAGATGGTATAGGCATCCCCAGGGGTGTTCCAGACAAATACAAAGCTATAAATCAAATATGGGAGAGTTTTACTACAACATTTTTTCTGGTGGGGGACAAACAAAAATATGGATTGGATAAATTATATCTATTACAACCAACAGCGATTTATTGACAAGACTAGAGATGCAGTAAAGGGGATCTCTGAGCGATTATCCGCCATCCCGCTCATAACTTAGTAGAGGTTGGTTCTAGATCAGGCAGAAAGGGCCGGTGTCTATAGAAAGATAAGCCATTGTTGCATATTTATCCCTAACAACACCACACTGGATGGGACAGTCACCAGAGCTCTTACAGAATTAACTGCACTAAGTGAAGGATGAACTGAACTCAGAAGTTAGTACATTGTGGATAGGGTGGTTTGATGAAATATTTGGTAAATGGAAAACCCTAGCAGCCACCGTCTTAGGAGCGATCAGTGTTTGTATGGATATTCTTGTATTATGTGGTTGTTGTCTTGTTCCCTGTGTCCGAGGATTGGTGAGTCAGGCGTTGGTGAAATGCAGTATCTAAACAATGATGAGAGATGGACTGACTCCGGACTCTGACCAGGGGAATGTGAAAAACAATCCTCCAGGCTTGGTGGATGACGAGGATTTGGACCCTGAAAGACTGCAATTGGATGAAATGTTTATTAGTTCTGATGTGATCTCTGAGATTAATCATGCTTGTAAAATACATTTATCCTGAATGTGGGAATATTTAGTCAAAGGGGTGGATTGTTAGATTAATTTGGATTTTAAGAATAATGACTAAAGAATTTCACCCCAAACACAGTATAAATGTTAGAATTATCATGTAGTGTCAACCCACTAACAGAAGGGGCGTTACTAACCATTCAAGGGGGAAGGCGGGAACTGTTTAAGAAAGGTGGGAGGAGCATAGTGTCTTTGTTTGTCAAGGGGTATAAAAACAGTATGTTTGTGCCTTTGGCCCGAGAGCTCTCGCCATGAATAAAAATACAGATAAGACTTGTGAGTTGTGGACCTTGAATCATTGATGATTAAAACCAGAGCCTTACAACCTCTGGTAATGATTCAAGCTTAGGGTGGATTAGAGATAAAAAATTAACATGACAAATAATCAATGCGAAAATCCAATGAAATATAATCTACTGATCATCTATTGTACATGTTCTCATTGATTTGATAACTGATTAACAACTTAAAGCCATCATGAGTCTATGTTTCAGCTCAATGACAGCCCTGGCACTTAGAACAGGCTTCATCGTTAGTCAAATTAAACACTCACCATCATAACAGATGAAGTGATGCTGGTCATCACAGGAGGTGTTGTTCCACAGCCCAGCTGTACTCATAAAAGCACAGTTGCCGTTTTGGGGCGTCCCAGTGTCCCAGTTTCTGAACTCAGTCTCCCCCTCTCTGTAGAAACGTCTGTCTGCCAGAGACCACTGCCACTTCATGGAGTCTCCTTTCTTCAGTCCGATCCAAAACCAGTTTTTATAATAATTGAGAGTAGTAATCAGCCTGTTCAGGTCCACCATGTCATCTACTGTGGCCAGGTCAGTGTACTGTGCTCTGCAGTAACTCTGGGCGTCAGTCCAGTTCATAGAGTTGTTAATGAGGTGAAATTGATGAAGACATGAGGAAGGTGTGTAGAAGCCTGTGAACAGAATAATGATTCATGAGGGATATATTCTCCGGCAACTTCTCAACCCCAACCACACTTTCTATGGATCTGTGAACATACAGTACACCCTGGTGTGCAAACACACACACACCAACTACATCCATAAACACACACATACCTACATCCATAAACAAACACACACCCAGCATACATGAACGCATTTGCCCTGCGTGGGTATTCAGTGGGCAAGGTGGGCACACAGCAAGCCCAAAACAGGCTAGCCCACACCAACCCAACACAGGCTAGCCCACACCAACCCAACACAGGCTAGCCCATAACCAACCCAACACAGGCTAGCCCACACCAACCCAACATAGGCTAGCCCACACCAACCCAACACAGGCTAGCCCACACCAACCCAACACAGGCTAGCCCACACCAACCCAACGCAGGCTAGCCCACAACAACCCAACACAGGCTAGGCCACACCAACCCAACACAGGCTAGCCCACACCAACACAACACAGGTTAGCCCACACCAACCCAACACAGGCTAGCCCACACCAACCCAACACAGGCTACCCACACCAACCTAACACAGGCTAGCCCACACCAACCCAACACAGGCTAGCCCACACCAACCCAACACAGGCTAGCCCACACCAACCCAACACAGGCTAGCCCACACCAACCCAACGCAGGCTAGCCCACAACAACCCAACACAGGCTAGCCCACACCAACCCAACACAGGCTAGCCCACACCAACCCAACACAGGTTAGCCCACACCAACCCAACACAGGCTAGCCCACACCAACCCAACACAGGCTAGCCCACACCAACCCAACACAGGCTAGCCCACACCAACCCAACACAGGCTAGCCCACACCAACCCAACACAGGCTAGCCCCACACCAACCCAACACAGGCTAGCCCACAACAACCCAACACAGGCTAGCCCTCACCAGCCCAACACAGGTTAGCCCACACCAACCCAACACAGGCTAGCCCACACCAAGCCAACACAGGCTAGCCCACACCAACCCAACACAGGCTGGCCCTCACCAACCCAACACAGGCTAGCCAACTTAAAGCCCAGTAGCAACATGTTAGTGAATGACAGCAGCAGCTCTGTTGTCTTTCTGGTGTAATGTAACACATTAGATACAGTGAGGGAAAAAAGTATTTGATCCCCTGCTGATTTTGTACGTTTGCCCACTGAAAAAGAAATTATCTGACTATAATTTTAATGGTAGGTTTATTTGAACAGTGAGAGACAGAATAACAACAAAAAAATCCAGAGAAAACGCATGTCAAAAATGTTATAAATTGATTAGCATTTTAATGAGGTAAATAAGTATTTGACCCCCTCTCAATCAGAAAGATTTCTGGCTCCCAGGTGTCTTTTATACAGGTAATGAGCTGAGATTAGGAGCACACTCTTAAAGAGAATGCTCCTAATCTCAGCTTGTTACCTGCATAAAAAGAAGCAATCAATCAATCAGATTCCAAACTCTCCACCATGGCCAAGACCAAAGAGCTCTCCAAGGATGTCAGGGACAAGATTGTAGACCTACACAAGGCAGGAATGGGCTACAAGACCATCGCCAAGCAGCTTGGTGAGAAGGTAACAACAGTTGGTGCGATTATTCGCAAATGAAAGAAACACAAAATAACTGTCAATCTCCCTCGGCCTGGGGCTCCATGCAAGATCTCACCTCGTGGAGTTGCAATGATCATGAGAGAGGTGAGGAATCCGCCCAGAACTACACAGGATGATCTTGTCAATGATCTCAAGGCAGCTGGTACCATAGTCACCAAGAAAACAATTGGTAACACACTATGTCGTGAAGGACTGAAATCCTGCAGCGCCCACAAGGTCCCCCTGCTCAAGAAAGCACATATACAGGCCCGTCTGAAGTTTGCCAATGATCATCTGAATGATTCAGAGGAGAACTGGGTGAAAGTGTTGTGGTCAGATGAGACCAAAATCGAGCTCTTTGGCATCAACTCAACTAGCCGTGTTTGGAGGAGGAGGAATGCTGCCTATGACCCCAAGAACACCATCCCCAAAGTCAAACATGGAGGTGGAAACATTATGCTTTGGGGGTGTTTTTCTGCTAAGAGGACAGGACAACTTCACCGCATCAAAGGGACGATGGACGGGGCCATGTACCGTCAAATCTTGGGTGAGAACCTCCTTCCCTCAGCCAGGGCATTGAAAATGGGTCGTGGATGGGTATTCCAGCATGACAATGACCCAAAACACACTGCCAAGGCAACAAAGGAGTGGCTCAAGAAGAAGCACTTTAAGGTCCTGGAGTGGCCTAGCCAGTCTCCAGACCTTAATACCATAGAAAATCTGTGGAAGGGAGCTGAAGGTTCGAGTTGCCAAACGTCAGGCTCGAAACCTTAATGACTTGGAGAAGATCTGCAAAGAGGAGTGGGATAAAATCCCTCCTGAAATGTGTGCAAACCTGGTGGCCAACTACAAGAAACATCTGACCTCTGTGATTGCCAACAAGGGTTTTGCCACCAAGTACTAAGTCATGTTTTGCAGAGCGGTCAAATACTTATTTCCCTAATTAAAATGCAAATCAATTTATTTATATAACACATGGGTTTTTCTGGATTTTTTCGTTGTTATTCTGTCTCTCACTGTTCAAATAAACCTACCATTAAAATGATAGACTGATCATGTCTTTGTCAGTGGGAAAATGTACAAAATCAGCAGGGGATCAAATACTTTTTTCCCTCACTGTAAATAAGGTAGTTTTCACACTTGGGCCCTTTCAGCCAATTTCTGTTAACTCAGTGAGGTTTGCTTAATTTTTTTGTGCAGTGTGAAGACTTCAAAAGAACTCAGACCCCTCAAAGAGCCCCAGAAGCGAATCGAACTGAGATGGTCTGAGTTCGTTTCGCTTGAATTCCGCTGGTAAAGTCACTTTTTTTAGGCCAATGTGAACACAAAGCTCCCCAGGTTCGCTTGTCATTATTCCCGCACCACACACTAGAATACTGCAACACCGTTTCCCCTGCCATAAACCCTCACATTGGTGCCACAAAGAGAGAAGATGATGATGTGCAGGTTCACGAGAAAAAATGTGTGTTGTTTTGGATATTGATTAGCGATTGTCAACGATGCACAGAAATTCCAAAATGTGTGGAGTTTTTAGCTCAGGTGATTTGTTTGCCATATGTGATCTATAGGCTAAGAGAGCTTCATAAGCTGTTTATTGATTGTGGGGTTTGAATAACGTGCGAAGACAACCTATTTGGTGAGAATCACAACATAGGCTACAAAATCTCTTCTAGCTCTTAAAGGGGCAGTAGCCTACCTTGGGTGTACAATTTTGAATTAAAGCATGATTTATTCTGCAGTTATTCTGCAGTTATTCTAATGCTATTCATTATGTTAGCAATACAATGTACAGTAAATGTTAATAGTATCTTCTGATTACAATTATTATGTGTATATATAGTAGCTTCCAAAATGTAAGTAGGTATATCTAGCTGTCCGATAACACATTCTGATTGAATGGCTTGTCCTACGCTTTGTAAAAACCCAGAGCGCACTGAGTGAATGTTGGAAAAAGATCTTGGTTTCTTTCTAAACGTAGACGTGTGAATGCAAAGAGCACTCACTCCACAAAATAGGTGAAGTGAACTAGCAAAATAGTTGAGTCCTCATTCAAAGGCAAGGGCAGTGTGAATACAAAGAGAACTGAGTTATTTAGCTCTTTTTTTTTTACCTAGTTCACTTTAAAGAGGGCTGAGATCAGTTATTTAAAAGAGGACCATATGTGAAAACACCTAACAGAATTTAGGGCTCGTAAATGTTACCATTGATTCACGCTGGGTCACTCTGGGCCAATGTCTTGGGGGCCAGTAGGGAGCCGATTAACAAGGACTCTTCAGCCCAAAGTGGGCATGTTTGCTGACACACACACACACACACACACACACACACACACACACACACACACACACACACACACACACACACACACACACACACACACACATAAACACACACACACACACACACACACACATACACACACACACACACAAATACTAAACTGACCTGAGATTAGCAGGGTGAGATACAAAAATGGTTCCATCACTGTGAAATTCAAAGGTTATATGATTAAAATGTATACTGTACACAGACTTTTACAAAACTTTATAAATGGAAACTGTCTTTCTCCTTCTTTACTGATATGTTCGTGATAGGACAGGTGAAGATAGTGCTCCCCACATTATCACCTGTTCAGAGACATGAACAATCACTGATTGTTAGGTCAGGTTTTTAAAGTATTGGAAGAGGGTTGGGGTGAAAAACCTCAACATAACATTTTCAGAGGGCCAACAAGGGTAAGAACACATGGTTGATTATTCTACACTGGAACCTTCCAAACTGGAACATGATTCCTATGGTCACACACTGCCTGACTTTAAACACAATGAAAACACAATGAAAGGTTTTGAACATAAGATAGAGGATATTACACAATTAGAGTTTGTGTTCCAAGAGTTTTGGAAATGTACCACTTATATCTGAAAAAATATTGGGGGAAAAACTATAAATACACTTCTCTACAATAAAATTGCTAGATTTTCAACATGATTATACAATCCAAAACGGCCTCACCTGTAATTTGAAGGTAACTCTGTCCTTCGTTCTCTCTCGCTCCGTCTCTCCAGTTTTAACCTATAAACCTTACACTGTTCCTAATTTCCTTGAATGTGTTATTTATCAACAAAAACAACTGTGCACGTGACATTCATCCCACTGGAAAAGGGGTTGGACAGAGCAAGAGAAGGAAACAGTTAGAGAGGCTATACAGAACATTTGCATGTGATGGTACTCTTGATCCATAGGAGATAACCCAGTCCTCTAGACAGACATATTGCCCAGAATTGGCCTCACTGTACAGAAAAGGACCCACCTCCTCATGTCTAAAAACTAAGGGTTGTGTGGTGTTAAGTATTGTTCAGGTGAGTGAGGCCTGAATTGAGAGTGACACTCCCAGGTAAAGCCACTTGACTGGAACAGGACAAGAGGTATACCACAGAGACAGGCAGGAACACAGAGGCCCTGGTCTCAGCTCTCACTGTCTGAAAATTTGTTTTTTAAGACAAATTCCTCAGGTTTTACATTGGGGGTTCCTAGAATGTTTTTAGTTGACTAAATTTGAATGTTATTCAGGTAATTATTGGGCTGCCATGGTAAAAATATATACACTGAGTGTACAAAACATTAGGAACACCTTCCTAATATTCAGTTGCCCTCAGAACAGCCTCAATTCGTCAGTGCATTAAATCTACAAGGTGTCTAAATTGTTCCACAGGGATGCTGGCCCAAGTCGACACCAATGATTCTCACAGTTGTGTCAAGTTGGCTGGTAGTGGATCTCTACTCCAACTAGCTCGTCCCATTTTATCCCACAGATGATCAATTGGATTGATATCTGATGACTGGTGAATTAACTGTCATGGAAAGAGCAGGTGGTCCAAATGTTTTGTACACTCAGTGTATAGATCAACATGAACTACTCTAGCATTGGGTCCTCAGCCCTCCCTCTCCTCTGTCATTGGGTGCTCAGCCCTCCCTCTCCTATTTCATTGGGTGCTCATCCCTCCCTCTCCTATGTAATTGGGTACTCTCCCCTCTCTCTCCTCTGTCATTGGGTGTTCGGCCCTCCTTCTCCTCTGTCATTGGGTGATATTCCCTCCCTCTCTTATGTCATTGGGTGCTATTCTCTCCCTCTCCTCTGTCATTGGGTGTTCTGCACTCTCTCTCCTCTGTCATTGGGTGTTCGGTCCTCCCTCTCCTCTGTGATTGGGTGCTATGCTCTCCCTCTCCTCTGTCATTGGGTGTTCTTCCTCTCTCTCTGTTTCTCTCTGTCTATTTTCTCTCTTCCCCTCTCTTTCCTTTCTCTGTCTCTCATCCTGTATCTCAGTCTCTCTCTCTCTCTCTCTCTGTTTCTGTCTATTTCTCTCTCTTCCCCTTTCTTTCTCTCACTCTGTTTCTCATCCTCTCCCTCTCGCTCTCATCCTCATTCTCTCCCTCTCTCCCTCTCTCTCTCTCTCTATTTATTTGAACACTCAGGATCAGAGAGACAGGTAAAACAGACACAGGCTAATGTATGTGAAGACAAAATACTGGAGAGAAAATGTATTGGATGCAAAATGGGATACCTGGATGTGAACTGTTTTAACGCTGGGATTTGCTGTGATCAGTGTACTGTAATGAGACAGTGAGCATATGGGTGACAGCACAGAGATACTCGGTAACACTTACTATGAAACCCATATTGATAATACATTTATACATTGATTTATTTATTTAACCTTTATTTAACTAGGCAAGTCAGTTAAGAACACTTTCTTATTTACAATGACGGCCTACCCCGGCCAAACCCGGACGACGCTGGCCAATTGTGCGCCGCCCTAAGGGACTCCCAATCATGGCCGGATTGTGATACAGCCTGGAATCGAACCAGGGTCTGTAGTGACGCCTCTAGCACTGAGATGCAGTGCCTTAGACCGCTGCACGATCATAGATTCATAATGTTATAGACTCATAATCCCATATACCAAAACTCCTAATGCATTAAAGTATAATCATTATCTCTTACAATGTACAGCAACATAGTGTTTCATAATTACTGGTCACTTTTTCCTCAGGTATCGCACAGCGTTACACATTTCAAAATACCATGTGATTCTTCTGTAATGGTGAGTTGGCTATATGTACATACAATATTCATCAAAACCTTTCTTCTCAACTTGACTCAATAGTTAGCTAGCTAGCAAGCTGGTCATAGAAGTTGAGAATAAAAGTTTGGATCAACAGTGTATGTGTACACGTAGCAGCTAGAGTGGATGCCACTATCTGTCACTCCATTCAGAGGTACACTACAGGTCAAAAGAGTGTGCAAAGCTGTCATCAAGGCAAAAGGGTGGCTATTTGAAGAATCTCAAATATAAAATATATTTTGATTTGTTTAACACTTTTTTGGTCACTACATGATTCCATATGTGTTATTTCATAGTTTTGATGTCTTCACTATTATTCTACAATGTAGCAAATAGTAAAAATTAAGATAAATCCTTGAATGAGTAGGTGTTCTAAAACGTTTGACCGGTACTGTATAGCAATAGCAATAGTGACAGCTTCTGGTGCATTACGTTTGGCTGCCATAGACATTTCATCACTTTACCTAAAGCGATCAAAGATGACTGGCTTGTAGGTATGATGACTGGCTTGTATTCTGTAACACACCATAACAAAGATTGTGATGAAATAATAACGATGTGCTGCTCATTGACAAAAACATCACACTGACGGTCTTTACAATGCTTCATCCTTGGGGAAAAGTGACCAGTAATTATGAAGCACTATGTTACTGTGATTATGATTATATTTTGCATAATGCATTATGAATTGGGGCTTCATAGAAAGTGTTACCAGATTCTTTTTTTGTGGAAGAACAAGTCTTCAACAGCAATATACAGTATAAGTTTTCATTGTGGAAAAACATGACGTCTCAATGTTTTTTGAATCACGGCTTTCAATTGTCAATTGTGTTATTCCGTGTGCTCCAGCATTTTGAAACTCTTGCACTTTATAATGGAGCAGAATGTTCTGTTTTCTCTTTTCAGAATTGGTTTAATGGCCATTTTTTACCCTGTAGGCACCTGCAACTTATCACAGGTGAGATAAATTACACATAAACGAGAATCACTTGCCTCCAACAATTGTTTTACTTTCAAGTGGAAAAATATCAATTTCAGTTCAAAGGTTTTTTTATTGGTCCTTGTATATCATACAAAAACAAGCATGAACACCAAAAGTGTTTTAAATGTCAACTTATTTTAGAGGAAATAGTGAATCGTGTGAGTGTACAAAACATTAAGGACGCCTGCTCTTTCCATGACATAGACTGACCAGGGGAATCCAGGTGAAAGCTATAATCCCTTATTGATGTCACTTGTTAAATCCACTTCAATCCGTGTAGATGAAGGGGAGGAGACAGGTTAAAGAAGGGTTTGTAAGCCTTGAGATAATTGAGACATGGATTGTGTATGTGTACCATTCAGAGGGTGAATAGGCAACACAAAATATTGAAGTGCCTTTGAACGGGGTATGGTAGTAGGTACCAGGCGCACCAGTTTGTGTCAAGAACTGCAACGCTGCTGGGTTTTTCACGGTCAACCGTTTCCTGTTTGTATCTAGAATGGTCTACCACCCAAAGGACATCCAGCCAACTTGATACAAATGTGGGAAACATTGGATTCAACATGGTCCAGCATCCCTGTGGAACGCTTTCGACACGTTGTAGAGTCCATTCACCGACAAATTGAGGCTGTTCTAAAGGCAAACATTCTTCCAGGAGTCTTGATGTTTATCCAGGTGCTTCCAGGTGCTTTTTGGCAAACTTGAGTCAACTTTTTTGGACAAGATGGGTCCCATTATGTCTGGCGAAAACCAAACACTGCATTCCACAGAAAAAAACTCATACCAACAGCAACCGGTCATGGTAGTGTGATGGTTTGGGGATGCTTTGCTGCATCAGAACCTGGACGACTTGCCTTAATAGAAGGAACCATGAATCAGAGAATTCTATAGGAGAATGTCAGGCCATCAGTCTGTGAGCTGAAGCTGAAGTGCAGCTGGGTCATGTAGCAAGGCAATGATCTAAAACACACCAGTCTACATGAAGATGGTTAAAAAGCAACACATTTGAAGTTTTGGAATGGCCTAGTCAAAGTCCAGACCTAATCCCAATTGAGATGTTGTGGCAGGACTTGAAACGAGCAGTTCATACTTGAAAACCCACAAATATCGTTAAATTAAAGCAGTTCTGAGTGGAAGAGTGGGACAAAATTCCTCCACAGTGACGTGAGAGACTGATCAACTACATGAAGCATTTGGTTGGAGTCATTACAGCTAAAGGTGGCACAACCAGTTATTGAGTATAAGGGGGCAATTACTTTTTCACACAGGGGAATTGGGTGTTGCATAACTTTGTTTATGAAATAAGTATGTAATTGTCGTGTTATTTGTTCACTCAGGTTCCCTTTATCTAATATTCAGTTTTCTTTGAAGATCTGATAACATTCCATATGAAAAATATGCAAAGGTTGAGCAGTACTCCACTGTATATTAACATAACTACAGATAACTAATTTACAGACATGATGTATCCAATATCTATCTTGAGAACACACCCCTGTAATAAAACTCTCAAGAAAAAAATCTAATGATAAAACACTATTCATGTTTATAATTAAAACATTTACTTAATGAAAAACATTTAGTTAGGCTGAGTACAGCACAGTTAATGAATGTAAATAAAAGAGAAATGTCAGGAGAACATTTGATATAATTAGAGTTCTCTCTTTGTCATCATCCTCTTCTTCCTCTTCTTCTTCATCTTCTTCTCCTCTTCCTCTTCTTTCTTGGGAGACCCCTCTTTCTCCTTGTTGAAGACCTTCCCATTGGGCTGCTTTTTCCATGTCAGTTTGGTGTCTGCAGGTAACCCCTGCTCCTTCAGCTTGTTCCTTATCTGGAGAAACACACGCACACACGCACGCACGCACGCACACACACACACACACACACACACACACACACACACACACACACACACACACACACACACACACACAGACAGATAGACAGACAGACAGATAGAGACTATATTATTCTGTAATAGTCTTTCTGAAGATCTACAACTACCATTCCTTCCTGCTATACTGACATGTTCTTGACTTCAACCCTTTGACTCTATGGGGAGATGATACTTATACTTGTCCTATTTCACACATATACACGTGTCTTTTAATATGCATGTGTGAATTGGAAATGTGTTTTTTGCACAATCCACTCTCCCTGAAACACCCACAGAGAGTGGGGTCACGGCCAGGAGAGAAGATTATTCACAACAGACTAGGACCCAGACCAGAGAGGAGGTCATCCACAACAGACTAGGACCCAGACCAGAGGAGATGATCCACAACAGACTAGGACCGAGACCAGAGAGGAGGTCATCCACAACAGACTAGGACCCAGACAAGAGAGGAGGTCATCCACAACAGACAAGGACGAGACCAGAGAGGAGGTCATCCACAACAGACAAGGACGAGACCAGAGAGGAGGTCATCCACAACAGACTAGGACCCAGACCAGAGGAGATGATCAACAACAGACTAGGACCCAGACCAGGAGAGGAGGTCTGTACAGTTTGTATCATTACTGAGTTTGTTCTTCATGAGCAGGGTTAAACTCACCTCTTGTAAGATGTCGTCCTGAACAGCAGGATCGCTGAGGTTCAGATTTGGATCCTTTGGGGTCATCTTCACTCTCACCACCTGTCTATTCAGTTGAGGTTTCTCAGGGGTCTCCACAGCTGGGCCTACAACAGAATAAAATCCCACAGTGACAGTAGTGAATCATGGGGGCAACATTAGAGTTATCCTGTCATTATAATATCAGGTAGATCAGGTGGAGAATATGGTAACTTACTATAGCAGATGAAAGGAAAGGAGTCGACACAGGGATTATTTATCCATTTATTTTGATAATAATAATAATAATCATAATAATAAGGATATAAATTCATCAGAGTGCAGTTGTAACTCTGATCTATTGAAGGATATCCTGGAAGCCAGTTCCTGAATGAGGAGTCACTCTGGTCAGACCATCTCCAGTAGTCTTGAAACAGACCCGATCCACACAGGCAGTCCCCTCAGGGATATCTTCTGATCTATCTCTGTGTTCTCTTTCTGGTTCCTCACACTGACCAGGTCTGTGTGATACTGTCTACAGTAACTCTGAGCATCTCTCCAGGTCTTGTTCTCCTGAATTAAGACGTATGTTAGGTTGGTGTCTTGTTTCCTGTAAAAGTCAAATTTAATAATCAACACAAAAATCCAATGACATATAATCTACTGATCATCTATTGTACATGTTCTCATTGATTTGATAACTGATTAACAACTTAAAGCCATCATGAGTCTATGTTTCAGCTCAATGACAGCCCTGGCACTTAGAACAGGCTACATCGTTAGTCAAATTAAACACTCACCATCATAACAGATGAAGTGATGCTGGTCACCACAGGAGGCCTTGTTCCACATCCCAGCTGTACTCATAAAAGCACAGTTGCCATTTGTGGGCGTCCCAGTGTCCCAGTTTCTAAACTCAGTCTCCCCCTCTCTGTAGAAACGTCTGTCTGCCAGAGACCACTGCCACTTCATGGAGTCTCCTTTCTTCAGTCCGATCCAATGCCAGTAACTATAATAATTGAGATTAGTACTCAGCCTGTTCAGGTCCTCCATGTCATCTACTGTAGCTAGGTCAGTGTACTGTGCTCTGCAGTAACTCTGGGCGTCAGTCCAGTTCATAGAGTTGGTAATGAGGTGATATTGATGAAGACATGAGGAAGGTGTGTAGAACCCTGTGAACAGAATAATGATTCATGAGGGACATATTCTCCGGCAACTTCTCAACCCCAACCACACTTTCTATGGATCTGTGAACATACAGTACACCCTGGTGTGCAAACACACACACACCAACTACATCCATAAACAAACACATACCTACATCCATAAACAAACACACACCCAGCATACATGAACGCATTTGCCCTGCGTGGGTATTCAGTGGGCAAGGTGGGCACACAGCAAGCCCAACACAGGCTAGCCCACACCAACCCAACACAGGTTAGCCCACACCAACCCAACACAGGCTAGCCCACACCAACCCAACACAGGCTAGCCCACACCAACCCAACACAGGTTAGCCCTAACCAACCCAACACAGGCTAGCCAACTTAAAGCCCAGCAGCAACATGTTAGTGAATGACAGCAGCAGCTCTGTTGTCTTTCTGGTGTAACGTAACACATTAGATATATAAGGTATTTTTCACACTTGGGCCCTTTCAGCCAATTCAGTGAGGTTTGCTTAATTTTTTGTGCAGTGTGAACACTACAAATGAACTCAGACCCCTCAAAAGAGCCCCAGAAGCGAATCGAACTGAGATGGTCTGAGTTCGTTTCGCTTGAATTCCGCTGGTAAAGTCACTTTCTTTAGGCCAATGTGAACACAAAGCTCCCCAGGTTCGCTTGTCATTATTCCCCCACCACACACTAGACTACTGCAACACCGTTTCCCGCACCACACACTAGACTACTGCAACACCGTTTCCCGCACCACACACTAGACTACTGCAACACCGTTTCCCCCACCACACACTAGACTACCGCAACACCGTTTCCCCCACCACACACTAGACTACCGCAACACCGTTTCCCCCACCACACACTAGACTACTGCAACACCGTTTCCCCCACCACACACTAGACTACTGCAACACCGTTTCCCCCACCACACACTAGACTACTGCAACACCGTTTCCCTCACCACACACTAGACTACTGCAACACCGTTTCCCCCCACCACACACTAGACTACTGCAACACCCGTTTCCCCCACCACACACTAGACTACTGCAACACCGTTTCCCGCACCACACACTAGACTACTGCAACACCGTTTCCCGCACCACACACTAGACTACTGCAACACCGTTTCCCGCACCACACACTAGACTACTGCAACACCGTTTCCCCCACCACACACTAGACTACTGCAACACCGTTTCCCCCACCACACACTAGACTACTGCAACACTGTTTCCCTCACCACACACTAGACTACTGCAACACTGTTTCCCCCACCACACACTCGACTACTGCAACACCGTTTCCCCCACCACACAATAGACTACTGCAACACCGTTTCCCCCACCACACACTAGACTACTGCAACACCGTTTCCCCCACCACACACTAGACTTCTGCAACACTGTTTCCCCCACCACACACTAGACTACTGCCACACCGTTTCCCCCACCACACACTAGACTACTGCAACACCGTTTCCCCCACCACACACTAGACTACTGCAACACCGTTTCCCCCACCACACACTAGACTACTGCAACACCGTTTCCCGCACCACACACTAGACTACTGCAACACCGTTTCCCGCACCACACACTAGACTACTGCAACACCGTTTCCCCCCACCACACACTAGACTACTGCAACACCGTTTCCCGCACCACACACTAGACTACTGCAACACCGTTTCCCGCACCACACACTAATCAAATCAAATCAAATCAAATTTTATTGGTCACATGTGCCGAATACAACAAGTGCAGACATTACAGTGAAATGCTTACTTACAGCCCTTAACCAACAGTGCGTTTATTTTAAACAAAAAAAGTAAGAATAAAACAACAACAAAAAAAGTGTTGAGAAAAACAAAGAGCAGAAGTAAAATAAAGTGACAGTAGGGAGGCTATATATACAGGGGGGTAACGGTGCAGAGTCAATGTGCGGGGGCACCCGGCTAGTTGAGGTAGTTGAGGTAATATGTACATGTGGGTAGAGTTAAAGTGACTATGCATAAATACTTAACAGAGTAGCAGCAGCGTAAAAAGGATGGGGTGGGGGGCAGTGCAAATAGTCCGGGTAGCCATGATTAGCTGTTCAGGAGTCTTATGGCTTGTGGGTAGAAGCTGTTGAGAAGTCTTTTGGACCTAGACTTGGCACTCCGGTACCGCTTGCGTGCGGTAGCAGAGAGAACAGTCTATGACTAGGTGGCTGGAGTCTTTGACAATTTTGAGGGCCTTCCTCTGACACCGCCTGGTATAGAGGTCTTGGATGGCAGGGAGCTTTGCCCCAGTGATGTACTGGGCCGTACGCACTACCCTCTGTAGTGCCTTGCGGTCAGAGGCCAAGCAGTTGCCATACCAGGCGGTGATGCAACCAGTCAGGATGCTCTCGATGGTGCAGCTGTAGAATTTTTTTGAGGATCTGAGGACCCATGCCAAATCTTTTTAGTCTCACTAGACTACTGCAACACCGTTTCCCCCACCACACACTAGACTACCGCAACACCGTTTCCCCACCACACACTAGACTACCGTAACACCGTTTCCCCCACCACACACTAGACTACCGCAACACCGTTTCCCCATCACACACTAGACTACTGCAACACCGTTTCCCCCACCACACACTAGACTACTGCAACACCGTTTCCCCACCACACACTAGACTACTGCAACACCGTTTCCCCACCACACACTAGACTACTGCAACACCGTTTCCCTCACCACACACTAGACTACTGCAACACCGTTTCCCCCACCACACACTAGACTACTGCAACACCGTTTCCCCCACCACACACTAGACTACTGCAACACCGTTTCGCTGCACCACACACTAGACTACTGCAACACCGTTTCGCGCACCACACACTAGACTACTGCAACACCGTTTCCCGCACCACACACTAGACTACTGCAACACCGTTTCCCGCACCACACACTAGACTACTGCAACACCGTTTCCCCCACCACACACTAGACTACTGCAACACCGTTTCCCCCACCACACACTAGACTACTGCAACACCGTTTCCCTCACCACACACTAGACTACTGCAACACTGTTTCCCCCACCACACACTAGACTACTGCAACACCGTTTCCCCCACCACACACTAGACTACTGCAACACCGTTTCCCCCACCACACACTAGACTACTGCAACACCGTTTCCCGCACCACACACTAGACTACTGCAACACCGTTTCCCGCACCACACACTAGACTACTGCAACACTGTTTCCCGCACCACACAATAGACTACTGCAACACCGTTTCCCGCACCACACACTAGACTACTGCAACACCGTTTCCCGCACTACACACGAGACTACTTAAAACACCGTTTCCCGCACCACACACTAGACTACTGCAACACCGTTTCCCGCTCCACACACTAGACTACTGCAACACCGTTTCCCGCACCAAACACTAGACTACTGCAACACCGTTTCCTGCACCACACACTAGACTACTGCAACACCGTTTCCCCCCACACACTAGACTACTGCAACACTGTTTCCACCACCACACACTAGACTACTGCAACACCGTTTCCCGTACCACACACTAGACTACTGCAACACCGTTTCCCGCACCACACGCTAGACTACTGCAACACCGTTTCCCCCACCACACACTAGACTACTGCAACACCGTTTCCCCCACCACAAACTAGACTACTGCAACACCGTTTCCTGCACCACACACTAGACTACTGCAACACCGTTTCCCCCACCACACACTAGACTACTGCAACACCGTTTCCCGCACTACACACTAGACTACTGCAACACCGTTTCCCGCACCACACACTAGACTACTGCAACACCGTTTCCCCCACCACACACTAGACTACTGCAACACCGTTTCCCGCACCACACACTAGACTACTGCAACACCGTTTCCCCACCACACACTAGACTACTGCAACACCGTTTCCCCCACCACACACTAGACTACTGCAACACCGTTTCCCGCACCACACACTAGACTACTGCAACACCGTTTCCCGCACCACACACTAGACTACTGCAACACCGTTTCCCGCACCACACACTAGACTACTGCAACACCGTTTCCCCCACCACACACTAGACTACTGCAACACAGTTTCCCGCACCACACACTAGACTACTGCAACACCGTTTCCCGCACCACACATTTACATTTACATTTACATTTTAGTCATTTAGCAGACGCTCTTATCCAGAGCGACTTACAGGAGCAATTAGGGTTAAGTGCCTTGCTCAAGGGCACATTTACGTCATTTAGCAGACGCTCTTATCCAGAGTGACTTACAAATTGGTGCATTCACCCTATAGCCAGTGGGATAACAACTTTACAATTATTATTTTTTTTTTTATTTTTTTTTGGGGGGTGGGTTGGGTTGGGGTAAGGGGGGTAGAAGGATTACATTATCCTATCCCAGGTATTCCTTAAAGAGGTGGGGTTTCAAATGTCTCCGGAAGGTGGTGAGTGACTCCGCTGTCCTGGCGTTGTGAGGGAGCTTGTTCCACCATTGGGGTGCCAGAGCAGCGAACAGTTTTCACTGGGCTGAGCGGGAGCTATGCTTCCACAGAGGAAGGGGAGCCAGAGGGCCAGAGGTGGATGAACGCAATGCCCTCGTTTGGGTGTAGACACAGTAGACAACTGCAACACCG
The DNA here is from genome assembly GCF_020615455.1 of Coregonus clupeaformis. NCBI lineage: Eukaryota > Metazoa > Chordata > Actinopteri > Salmoniformes > Salmonidae > Coregonus > Coregonus clupeaformis. Next base: position 85,500 of record NW_025534400.1, on the reverse strand, counting down.
TTTCCCCCACCACACACTAGACTACTGCAACACCGTTTCCCGCACCACACACTAGACTACTGCAATACCGTTTCCCGCGTCACACACTAGACTACTGCAACACCGTTTCCCCCACCACACACTAGAATACTGCAACACCGTTTCCCCCACCACACACTAGACTACTGCAACACCGTTTCCCCCACCACACACTAGACTACTAAAACACCGTTTCCCACACCACACACTAGACTACTGCATCACCGTTTCCCCCACCACACACTAGACTACTTCAACACCGTTTCCCCTGCCATAAACCCTCACATTGGTGCCACAAAAGAAAGAAGATGATGATGTGCAGGTTCACGGGAAAAAATGTGTGTTGTTTTTGCATATTGATTAGCGATTGTCAACGATGCACAGAAATTCCAAAATGTGTTGAGTTTTTAGCTCAGGTTATTTGTTTGCCATATGTGATCTACAGGCTAAGAGAGCTTCATAAGCTGTTTATTGATTGTGGGGTTTGAATAACGTGCGAAGACAACCTATTTGGTGAGAATCACAACATAGGCTACAAAATCTCTTCTAGCGCTTAAAGGGGCAGTAGCCTACCTTGGGTGTACAATTTTGAATTAAAGCATGATTTATTCTGCAGTTATTCTGCAGTTTTTCTAATGCTATTCATAATGTTAGCAATAAAATGTACAGTAAATGTTAATAGTATCTTCTGATTACAATTATTATGTGTATATATAGTAGCTTCCAAAATGTAAGTAGGTATATCTAGCTGTCCGATAACACATTCTGATTGAATGGCTTGTCCTGCACTTTGTAAAAACCCAGAGTGCACTGAGTGAATGTTGGAAAAAGATCTTGGTTTCTTTCTAAACGTAGACGTGTGAATGCAAAGAGCAATCACTCCACAAAATAGGTGAAGTGAACTAGCAAAAGAGTTGAGTCCTCATTCAAAGGCAAGGGCAGTGTGAATATGAAGAGAACTGAGTTATTTAGCTCTATTTTTTTTACCTAGTTCACTTTAAAGAGGACTGAGATCAGTTATTTTAAAGAGGACCATATGTGAAAACACCTAACAGAATTTAGGGATCGTAAATGTTACAATTTATTCACGCTGGGCCACTCTGGGCCAATGTCTTGGGGGCCAGTAGGGAGCCGATTAACAAGGACTCTTCAGCCCAAAGTGGGCATGTTTGCTGACACACACACACACACACACACACACACACACACACACACACACACACACACACATACTAAACTGACCTGAGATTAGCAGGGTGAGATACAAAAATGGTTCCATCACTGTGAAATTCAAAGGTTATATGATTAAAATGTATACTGTACACAGACTTTTACAAAACTTTATAAATGCAAACTGTCTTTCTCCTTCTTTACTGATATGACGTGATAGGACAGGTGAAGATAGTGCTCCCCACATTATCACCTGTTCAGAGACATGAATAATCACTGATTGTTAGGTCAGGTTTTTAAAGTATTGGAAGAGGGTAGGGGTGAAAAACCTCAACATAACATTTTCAGAGGGCCAACAAGGGTAAGAACACATGGTTGATTATTCTACACTGGAACCTTCCAAACTGGAACATGATTCCTATGGTCACACACTGCCTGACTTTAAACACAATGAAAAAACAATGAAAGGTTTTGAACATAAGACAGAGGATATTACACAATTAGAGTTTGTGTTCCAAGAGTTTTGGAAATGTACCACTTACATCTGAAAAAATATTGGGGAAAAAACTATAAATACACTTCTCTACAATAACATTTCTAGATTTTCAACATGATTATACAATCCAAATTTGCCTCACCTGTTACTTGAAGGTAACTCTGTCTTTCGTTCTCTCTCGCTCCGTCTCTCCAGTTTTAACCTATAAACCTTACACTGTTCCTAATTTCCTTGAATGTGTTATTTATCAACAAAAACAACTGTGCACGTGACATTCATCCCACTGGAAAAGGGGTTGGACAGAGAAGGAAACAGTCAGAGAGGCTATACAGAATATTTGCATGTGATGGTACTCTTGATCCATAGGAGATAACCCAGTCCTCTAGACAGACATATTGCCCAGAATTGGCCTCACTGTACAGAAAAGGACCCACCTCCTCACGTCTAAAAACTAAGGGTTGTGTGGTTTTAAGTATTGTTCAGGTGAGTGAGGCCTGAATTGAGAGTGACACTCCCAGGTAAAGCCACTTGACTGGAACAGGACTAGAGGTAAACCACAGAGACAGGCAGGAACCCAGAGGCCCTGGTCTCAGCTCTCACTCTCCGAAAATTTGTTTTTTAAGACAAATTCCTCAGGTTTTACATTGGGGGTTCCTAGAATGTGTTTAGTTGACTAAATTTGAATGTTATTCAGGTAATTATTGGGCTGCCATGGTAAAAATATATACACTGAGTGTACAAAACATTAGGAACACCTTCCTAATATTCAGTTGCCCTCAGAACAGCCTCAATTCGTCGGTGCATTAAATCTACAAGGTGTCTAAATTGTTCCACAGGGATGCTGGCCCAAGTCGACACCAATGATTCCCACAGTTGTGTCAAGTTGGCTGGTAGTGGATCTCTACTCCAACTAGCTCGTTCCATTTTATCCCACAGATGATCAATTGGATAGATATCTGATGACTGGTGAATTAACTGTCATGGAAAGAGCAGGTGGTCCAAATGTTTTGTACACTCAGTGTATAGATCAACATGAACTACTCTAGCATTGGGTCCTCAGCCCTCCCTCTCCTCTGTCATTGGGTGCTCTGCACTCCCTCTCCGCTGTCATTGGGTGCTCAACCCTCCCTCTCCTATGTAATTGGGTACTCTCCCCTCTCTCCTCTGTCATTGGGTGTTCGGCCCTCCTTCTCCTCTGTCATTGGGTGTTCGGTCCTCCCTCTCCTCTGTGATTGGGTGCTATGCTCTCCCTCTCCTCTGTCATTGGGTGTTCATCCTCTCTCTCTCTTTCTCTCTTTCTATTTTCTCTCTTTCCTTTCTCTGTCTCTCATCCTGTATCTCAGTCTCTCTCTCTCTCTCTGTTTCTGTCTATTTCTCTCTCTTCCCCTTTCTTTCTCTCACTCTGTTTCTCATCCTCTCCCTCTCGCTCTCATCCTCATCCTCTCCCTCTCGCTCTCATCCTCATCCTCTCCCTCTCTCTCTCTCTCTATTTATTTGAACACTCAGGATCAGAGAGACAGGTAAAACAGACACAGGCTAATGTATGTGAAGACAAAATACTGGAGAGAAAATGTATTGGATGCTAAATGGGATACCTGGATGTGAACTGTGTTTTAACAATGTGATTTGCTGTGGTCAGTGTACTGTAATGAGACAGTGAGCATATGGGTGACAGCGCAGAGATACTCGGTAACACTTACTATGAAGCCCATATTGATAATACATTTATACATTGATTTATTTATTTAACCTTTATTTAACTAGGCAAGTCAGTTAAGAACACATTCTTATTTACAATGACGGCCTACCCCGGCCAAACCCGGACGATGCTGGCCAAATGTGCGCCGCCCTATGGGACTCTCAATCACGGCCGGATTGTGATACAGCCTGGAATCGAACCAGGGTCTGTAGTGACGCCTCTAGCACTGAGATGCAGTGCCTTAGACCGTTGCAAGCTCATAGATTAATAATGTTATAGACTCATAATCCCAAATACCAAAACTCCTAATGCATTAAAGTATAATCACAATCTCTTACAATGTACAGCAACATAGTTACTGGTCACTTTTTCCTCAGGGATCGCACAGCGTTACATATTTCAAAATACCATGTGATTCTTCTGTAATGGTGAGTTGGCTATATGTACATACGATATTCATCAAAACCTTTCTTCTCAACTTGACTCAATAGTTAGCTAGCTAGCAAGCTGGTCATAGAAGTTGAGAATAAAAGTTTGGATCAACAGTGTATGTGTACACGTAGCAGCTAGAGTGGATCCCACTATCTGTCACTCTTTTCAGAGGTACACTACAGGTCAAAAGAGTGTGCAAAGCTGTCATCAAGGTAAAGGGTTGCTCTTTGAAGAATCTCAAAAATAAAACATATTTTGATTTGTTTAACACTTTTTTGGTTACTTCATGATTCCATATGTGTTATTTCATAGTTTTGATGTCTTCACTATTATTCTACAATGTAGAAAATAGTAAAAATAAAGAAAAATCCTTGAATGAGTAGGTGTTCTAAAACTTTTGACCGGTACTGTATAGCAATAGCAATAGTGACAGCTTCTGGTGCATTACGTTTGGCTGCCATAGACATTTCATCACATTTCAGTTCAGAGGTTTTTTTCTTGGTCCTTGTATATCATACAAAAACACGCATGAACATCAAAAGGGTTTTACATTTAAACTTATTTTAGAGGAAATAGTGAATCATGTGAGTGTACAAAACATTAAGGACGCCTTCTCTTTCCATGACATAGACTGACCAGGGGAATCCAGGTGAAAGCTACGATCCTTTATTGATGTCATTTGTTAAATCCACTTCAATCAGTGTAGATGAAGGGGAGGAGACAGGTTAAAGAAGGATTTTAAGCCTTGAGATACTTGAGACATGGATTGTGTATGTGTGCCATTCAGAGGGTGAATAGGCAACACAAAATATTGAAGTGCCTTTGAACGGGGTATGGTAGTAGGTACCAGGCGCACCAGTTTGTGTCAAGAACTGCAACGCTGCTGGGTTTTTCACGCTCAACAGTTTCCTGTGTGTATCTAGAATGGTCCACCACCCAAAGGACATCCAGCCAACTTGATACAAATGTGGGAAGCATTGGATTCAACATGGTCCAGCATCCCTGTGGAACGCTTTCGACACGTTGTAGAGTCCATTCACCGACAAATTGAGGCTGTTCTAAAGGCAAACATTCTTCCAGGAGTCTTGATGTTCATCCAGGTGCTTCCAGGTGCTTTTTGGCAAACTTGAGTCAACTTTTTGGACAAGATAGGTCCCATTATGTCTGGCGAAAACCAAACACTGCATTCCACAGAAAAAATACTCATACCAACAGTCAAGCATGGTGGTGGTGGTGTGATGGTTTGGGGATGCTTCGCTGCATCAGAACCTGGACGACTTGCCTTAATAGAAGGAACCATGAATCAGATAATTCTATAGGAGAATGTCAGGCCATCAGTCTGTGAGCTGAAGCTGAAGCGCAGCTGGGTCATGCAGCAAGGCAATGATCCAAAACACACAAGTCTACATGAAGATGGTTAAAAAGCAACACATTTGAAGTTTTGGAATGGCCTAGTCAAAGTCCAGACCTAATCCCAATTGAGATGTTGTGGCAGGACTTGAAACGAGCAGTTCATACTTGAAAACCCCCCACAAATATCGTTAAATTAAAGCAGTTCTGAGTGGAAGAGTGGGCCAAAATTCCTCCACAGTGACGTGAGAGACTGATCAACTACATGAAGCGTTTGGTTGGAAGTCATTGCAGCTAAAGGTGGCACAACCAGTTATTGAGTGTAAGGGGGCAATTACTTTTTCAAACATGGACACTGGGTCTTACATAACTTTGTTTATGAAATAAGTATGTAAATGTTGTGTTAATTGGTTCACTCAGGTTCCCTTTATCTAATATTCAGTTTTCTTTGAAGATCTGATAACATTCAATAAGAAAATATGCAAAAGTTGCGAAAATTTGAAAGGGGGCAAATATTTTTTTTTACAGCACTGTATATTAACATAACTACAGATAACTAATTTACAGACATGATGTATTCAATGTCTATCTTGAGAACACACCCCTGTAATAAAACTCTCAAGAAAAACATCTAATGATAAAACACTATTCATGTTTATAATTAAAACATTTACTTAATGAAAAACATTTAGTTAGGCTGAGTAGAGCACAGATAATTAATGTAAATAAAAAGAGAAATGACAGGAGAACATTTGATATAATTAGAGTTCTCTCTTTGTCATCATCCTCTTCTTCCTCTTCTTCATCTTCTTCTCCTCCTCCTCTTCTTTCTTGGGAGACCCCTCTTTCTCCTTGTTGAAGACCTTCCCATCGGGCTGCTTTTTCCATGTCAGTTTGGTGTCTGCAGGTAACCCCTGCTCCTTCAGCTTGTTCCTTATCTGGAGAAACACACACAGAGAGAGAGAGAGACAGATAGAGACTATATTATTCTGTAATAGTCTTTCTGAAGATCTCCAACTACCATTCCTTCCTGCTATACTGACACGTTCTTGACTTCAACCCTTTGACTCTATGAGGAGATGATGCTTATATTTGTCCTATTTCACACATGTACACGTGTTTTAACACGCATGTGTGACATGGAAATGTGTTTTTTGCACAATCCACTCTACCTGAAACACCTTCGGAGAGTGGGGTCACGGCCAGAGAGGAGGTCATCCACAACAGACTAGGACCCAGACTAGAGAGGAGGTCATCCACAATGGACTAGGACCCAGACCAGAGAGGAGGTCATCCACAATGGACTAGGACCCAGACCAGGGAGGAGGTCATCCACAATGGACTAGGACCCAGACCAGAGACGAGGTCATCCACAATGGACTAGGACCCAGACCAGAGAGGAGGTCATCCACAACAGACTAGGACCCAGACCAGAGAGGAGACGATCCACAACAGACTAGGACCCAGACCAGAGACGAGGTCATCCACAACAGACTAGGACCCAGACCAGAGAAGAGGTCATCCACAACAGACTAGGACCCAGACCAGGGAGGAGGTCATCCACAACAGACTAGGACCCAGACCAGGGAGGAGGTCATCCACAACAGACTAGGACCCAGACCAGGGAGGAGGTCATCCACAACAGACTAGGACCCAGACCAGAGAGGAGGTCATCCAAAACAGACTAGGACCCAGACCAGGGAGGAGGTCACCCACAACAGACTAGGACCCAGACCAGGAGAAGAGGTCATCCACAACAGACTAGGACCCAGACCAGAGAGGAGGTCATCCACAACAGACTAGGACCCAAACCAGAGAGGAGGTCATCCACAACAGACTAGGACCCAGACCAGAGAGGAGGTCATCCACAACAGACTAGGACCCAGACCAGAGAGGAGGTCATCCACAACAGACTAGGACCCAGACCAGGGAGGAGGTCATCCACAACAGACTAGGACCCAGACCAGAGAGGAGGTCACCCACAACAGACTAGGACCCAGACCAGAGAGGAGGTCATCCACAACAGACTAGGACCCAGACCAGGGAGGAGGTCATCCACAACAGACTAGGACCCAGACCAGGAGAGGAGGTCATCCACAACAGACTAGGACCCAGACCAGAGAGGAGGTCATCCACAACAGACTAGGACCCAGACCAGAGAGGAGGTCATCCACAACAGACTAGGACCCAGACCAGAGAGGAGGTCATCCACAACAGACTAGGACCCAGACCAGAGAGGAGGTCATCCACAACAGACTAGGACCCAGACCAGGGAGGAGGTCATCCACAACAGACTAGGACCCAGACCAGGAGAGGAGGTCATCCACAACAGACTAGGACCCAGACCAGGGAGGAGGTCATCCACAACAGACTAGGACCCAGACCAGGGAGGAGGTCATCCACAACAGACTAGGACCCAGACCAGGAGAGGAGGTCATCCACAACAGACTAGGACCCAGACCAGAGAGGAGGTCATCCACAACAGACTAGGACCCAGACCAGAGAGGAGGTCATCCACAACAGACTAGGACCCAGACCAGAGAGGAGGTCATCCACAACAGACTAGGACCCAGACCAGAGAGGAGGTCATCCACAACAGACTAGGACCCAGACCAGGGAGGAGGTCATCCACAACAGACTAGGACCCAGACCAGGAGAGGAGGTCATCCACAACAGACTAGGACCCAGACCAGGGAGGAGGTCATCCACAACAGACTAGGACCCAGACCAGGGAGGAGGTCATCGGACCCAGACCAGATATGAGGTCATCCACAACAGACTAGGACCCAGACCAGGGAGGAGGTCATCCACAACAGACTAGGACCCAGACCAGAGAGGAGGTCATCCACAACAGACTAGGACCCAGACCAGGAGAAGAGGTCTGTAAGGTTTGTATCACTATTGAGTTGGTTCTTAATGAGCAGGGTGAATCTCACCTCTTGTAAGATGGCGTCCTGAACAGCAGGATCGCTGAGGTTCAGATTTGGATCCTTTGGAGTCATCTTCACTCTCACCACCTGTCTATTCAGTTGAGGTTTCTCAGGGGTCTCCAAAGCTGGGTATAGAAGAGAATAAAATCCCACAGTGACAGTAGTGAATCATGGGGGCAACATTAGAGTTCTCTTGTCATCATAATATCATGTAGATCAGGTGGAGAATATGGTAACTTACCATAGCAGATGAAAGGATAGGAGTTGACACAGGGATTATTTATCCATTTAGTATAATAATAATAATAATTATTATAAGGATATAAAGACATCAGAGTGCAGTTGTAACTCTGATCTATTGAAGGATATCCTGGCGTCCAGTTTCTGAATGAGGAGTCACTCTGGTCAGACCATCTCCAGTAGTCTTGAAACAGGCCGATCCACACAGGCAGTCCCCTCAGGGATATCTTCTGATCTATCTCTGTGTTCTCTTTCTGGTTCCTCACACTGACCAGGTCTGTGTGATACTGTCTGCAGTAACTCTGAGCATCTCTCCAGGTCTTGTTCTCCTGAATTAAGACGTATGTTAGGTTGGTGTCTTGTTTTCCTGTAAAAGTCAAATTTAATAATCAACACAAAAATCCAATGAAATATAATCTACTGATCATCTATTGTACATGTTCTCATTGATTTGATAACTGATTTACAACTTAAAGCCATCATGAGTCTATGTTTCAGCTCAATGACAGCCCTGGCACTTAGAACAGGCTTCATCGTTAGTCAAATTAAACACTCACCATCATAACAGATGAAGTGATGCTGGTCATCACAGGAGGCGTTGTTCCACATCCCAGCTGTACTCATAAAAGCACAGTTGCCATTTTGGGGCGCCCCAGTGTCCCAGTTTCTGAACTCAGTCTCCCCCTCTCTGTAGAAACGTCTGTCTGCCAGAGACCACTGCCACTTCATGGAGTCTCCTTTCTTCAGTCCGATCCAATACCAGTAATTATAATAATTGAGAGTAGTAATCAGCCTGTTCAGGTCCTCCATGTCATCTACTGTGGCCAGGTCAGTGTACTGTGCTCTGCAGTAACTCTGGGCATCAGTCCAGGTCATAATGTTGGTAATGAAGTGAAATTGATGAAGACATGAGGAAGGTGTGTAGAACCCTTTGAACAGAATAATGATTCATGAGGGACATTTTCTCCAGCAACTTCTCAACCCCCAACCACACTCATCTATGGATCTGTGAACATACAGTACACCCTGGTGTGCAAACACACACACACCAACTACATCCATAAACACACACACATACCTACATCCATAAACAAACACACACCCAGCATACATGAACGCATTTGCCCTGCGTGGGTATTCAGTGGGCAAGGTGGGCACACAGCAAGCCCAACACAGGCTAGCCCACACCAACCCAACACAAGCTAGACCACACCAACCCAACACAGGCTAACTCTCACCAACCCAACACAGGCTAGCCCACACCAACCCAACACAGGCTAGCCCACACCAACCCAACACAGGCTAGCCAACTTAAAGCCCAGCAGCAACATGTTAGTGAATGACAGCAGCAGCTCTGTTGTCTTTCTGGTGTAATGTAACACATTAGATACAGTGAGGGAAAAAAGTATTTGATCCCCTGCTGATTTTGTACGTTTGCACACTGAAAAAGAAATGATCTGTCTATAATTTTAATGGTAGGTTTATTTGAACAGTGAGAGACAGAATAACAACAAAAAATCCAGATAAAACGCATGTCAAAAATGTTATAAATTTATTAGCATTTTAATGAGGTAAATAAGTATTTGACCCCCTCTCAATCAGAAAGATTACTGGCTCCCAGGTGTCTTTTATACAGGTAACGAGCTGAGATTAGGAGCACACTCTTAAAGGGAATGCTCCTAATCTCAGCTTGTTACCTGCATAAAAGACACCTGTCCACAGAAGCAATCAATCAATCAGATTCCAAACTCTCCACCATGGCCAAGACCAAAGAGCTCTCCAAGGATGTCAGGGACAAGATTGTAGACCTACACAAGGCAGGAATGGGCTACAAGACCATCGCCAAGCAGCTTGGTGAGAAGGTGACAACAGTTGGTGCGATTATTCGCAATTGAAAGAAACACAAAATAACTGTCAATCTCCCCTCGGCCTGGGGCTCCATGCAAGATCTCACCTCGTGGAGTTGCAATGATCATGAGAGAGGTGAGGAATCAGCCCAGAACTACACATGATGATCTTGTCAATGATCTCAAGGCAGCTGGGACCATAGTCACCAAGAAAACAATTGGTAACACACTACGCCGTGAAGGACTGAAATCCTGCAGCGCCCGCAAGGTCCCCCTGATCAAGAAAGCACATAAACAGGCCCATCTGAAGTTTGCCAATGATCATCTGAATGATTCAGAGGAGAACTGGGTGAAAGTGTTGTGGTCATATGACACCAAAATCGAGGTCTTTGGCATCAACTCAATTCGCCATGTTTGGAGGAGGAGTAATGCTGCCTATGACCCCAAGAACACCATCCCCACCGTCAAACATGGAGGTGGAAACATTATGCTTTGGGGTAGTTTTTCTGCTAAGAGGACAGGACAACTTCACCGCATCAAAGGGACGATGGACGGGGCCATGTACCGTCAAATCTTGGGTGAGAACCTCCTTCCCTCAGCCAGGGCATTGAAAATGGGTCGTGGATGGGTATTCCATCATTACATTGACCCAAAACACACAGCCAAGGCAACAAAGGAGTGGCTCAAGAAGAAGCATTACAGGTCCTGGAGTGGCCTAGCCAGTCTCCAGACCTTAATCCCATAGAAAATCTGTGGAGGGAGCTGAAGGTTCAAGTTGCCAAACGTCAGGCTCGAAACCTTAATGACTTGGAGAAGATCTGCAAAAAGGAGTGGGACAAAATCCCTCCTGAAATGTGTGCAAACCTGGTGGCCAACTACAAGAAACATCTGACCTCTGTGATTGCCAACAAGGGTTTTGCCACCAAGTACTAAGTCATGTTTTGCAGAGCGGTCAAATACTTATTTCCCTCATTAAAATGCAAATCAATTTATAACATTTTTGACATGGGTTTTTCTGGATTTTTTCGTTGTTATTCTGTCTCTCACTGTTCAAATAAACCTACCATTAAAATGATAGACTGATCATGTGGTCCTCTGTAGCTCAGCTGGTAGAGCACGGCGCTTGTAACGCCAAGGTAGTGGGTTCGATCCCCGGGACCACCCATACACAAAAAAAAAAAAAAATGTATGCACGCATGACTGTAAGTCGCTTTGGATAAAAGCGTCTGCTAAATGGCATATCATATCATATCATGTCTTTGTCAGTGGGAAAATGTACAAAATCAGCAGGGGATCAAATACTTTTTTCCCTCACTGTAAATAAGGTAGTTTTCACACTTGGGCCCTTTCAGCCAATTTCTGTTAACTCAGTGAGGTTTGCTTAATTTTTTTGTGCAGTGTGAAGACTTCAAAAGAACTCAGACCCCTCAAAAGAGCCCCAGAAGCGAATCGAACTGAGATGGTCTGAGTTCGTTTCGCTTGAATTCCGCTAGTAAAGTCACTTTTTTTAGGCCAATGTGAACACAAAGCTCCCCAGGTTCGCTTGTTATTATTCCCGCACCACACACTAGACTACTGCAACACCGTTTCCCACACCACACACTAGACTACTGCAACACCGTTTCCCCCACCACACACTAGACTACTGCAACACCGTTTCCCCCACCACACACTAGACTACTGCAACACCGTTTCCCTCACCACACACTAGACTACTGCAACACCGTTTCCCGCACCACACACTAGACTACTGCAACACTGTTTCCCGCACCACACACTAGACTACTGCAACACCGTTTCCCCCACCACACACTAGACTACTGCAACACTGTTTCCCCCACCACACACTAGACTACTGCAACACCGTTTCCCCGCACCACACACTAGACTACTGCAACACCGTTTCCCCACCACACACTAGACTACTGCAACACCGTTTCCCCCCACCACACACTAGACTACTGCAACACCGTTTCCTGCACCACACACTAGACTACTGCAACACCGTTTCCCGCACCACACACTAGACTACTGCAACACCGTTTCCCCTGCCACACACTAGACTACTGCAACACCGTTTCCCCCACCACACACTAGACTACTGCAACACCGTTTCCCGCACCACACACTAGACTACTGCAACACCGTTTCCCGCACCACACACTAGTCTACTGCAACACCGTTTCCCGCACCACACACTAGACTACTGCAACACCGTTTCCCCCACCACACACTAGACTACTGCAACACCGTTTCCCGCACCACACACTAGACTACTGCAACACCGTTTCCCCCACCACACACTAGACTACTGCAACACCGTTTCCCGCACCACACACTAGACTACTGCAACACCGTTTCCCCCACCACACACTAGACTACTGCAACACCGTTTCCCCCACCACACACTAGACTACTGCAACACCGTTTCCCGCACCACACACTAGACTACTGCAACACCGTTTCCCCTGCCATAAACCCTCACATTGGTGCCACAAAAGAGAGAAGATGATGATGTGCAGGTTCACGGGAAAAAAATGTAGTTGTTTTTTTGCATATTGATTAGCGATTGTCAACGATGCACAGAAATTCCAAAATGTGTGGAGTTTTTTAGCTCAGGTGATTTGTTTGCCATATGTGATCTATAGGCTAAGAGAGCTTCATAAGCTGTTTATTGATTGTGGGGTTTGAATAACGTGCGAAGACAACCTATTTGGTGAGAATCACAACATAGGGTGCAAAATCTCTTCTAGCTCTTAAAGGGACAGTGGCCTACCTTGGGTGTACAATTTTGAATTAAAGCATAATTTATTCTGCAGTTATTCTGCAGTTATTCTAATGCTATTCATTATGTTAGCAATAATATGTACAGTAAATGTTAATAGTATCTTCTGATTACAATGATTATGTCTATATATATAGTAGCTTCCAAAATGTAAGTAGGTATATCTAGCTGTCCGATAACACATTCTGATTGAATGGCTTGTCCTGTGCTTTGTAAAAACCCAGAGCGCACTGAGTGAATGTTGGAAAAAGATCTTGGTTTCTTTCTAAACGTACAAGTGTGAATGCAAAGAGCACTCACTCCACAAAATAGGTGAAGTGAACTAGCAAAAGAGTTGAGTCCTCATTCAAAGGCAAGGGCAGTGTGAATACAAAGAGAACTGAGTTATTTAGCTCTTTTTTTTACCCCAGTTCACTTTAAAGAGGACTGAGATCAGTTATTGAAAATAGGACCTTATGTGAAAACACCTAACAGAATTTAGGGATCGTAAATGTTACCATTGATTCACGCTGGGCCACGCTGGGCCAATGTCTTGGGGGCCAGTAGGGAGCCGATTAACAAGGACTCTTCAGCCCAAAGTGGGCATGTTTGCTGGGACACACACACACACACACACACACACACACACACACACACACACACACACACACACACACACACACACACAAACACACACACACATACTAAACTGACCTGAGATTAGCAGGGTGAGATACAAAAATGGTTCCATCTCTGTGAAATTCAAAGGTTTTATGATTAAAATGTATACTGTACACAGACTTTTACAAAACTTTATAAATGCAAACTGTCTTTCTCCTTCTTTACTAATATGACGTGATAGGACAGGTGAAGATAGTGCTCCCCACATTATCACCTGTTCAGAGACATGAACAATCACTGATTGTTAGGTCAGGTTTTTAAAGTATTGGAAGAGGGTAGGGGTGAAAAACCTCAACATAACATTTTCAGAGGGCCAACAAGGGTAAGAACGCATGGTTGATTATTCTACACTGGAACCTTCCAAACTGCAACATGATTCCTATGGTCACACACTGCCTGACTTTAAACACAATGAAAACACAATGAAAGGTTTTGAACATAAGACAGAGGATATTACACAATTAGAGTTTGTGTTCCAAGAGTTTTGGAAATGTACCACTTACATCTGAAAAAATATTGGGGAAAAAACTATAAATACACTTCTCTACAATAAAATTGCTAGATTTTCAACATGATTATACAATCCAAAATGGCCTCACCTGTTATTTGAAGGTAACTCTGTCTTTCGTTCTCTCTTCGCTCCGTCTCTCCAGATTTAACCTATAAACCTTACACTGTTCCTAATTTCCTTGAATGTGTTATTTATCAACAAAAACAACTGTGCACGTGACATTCATCCCACTGGAAAAGGGGTTGGACAGAACCAGAGAAGGAAACAGTTAGAGAGGCTATACAGAACATTTGCATGTGATGGTGCTGCTGATCCATAGGAGATAACCCAGTCCTCTAGACAGACATATTGCCCAGAAATGGCCTCAATGTAATGAAAAGGACCTACCTCCTCACGTCTAAAAACTAAGGGTTGTGTGGTTTTAAGTATTGTTCAGGTGAGTGAGTCCTGAATTGAGAGTGACACTCCCAGGTAAAGCCACTTGACTGGAACAGGACTAGAGATAAACCACAGAGACAGGCAGTAACCCAGAGGCCCTGGTCTCAGCTCTCACTCTCTGAAAATTTGTTTTTTAAGACAAATTCCTCAGGTTTTACATTGGGGGTTCCTATAATGTTTTTAGTTGTCTATATTTGAATGTTATTCAGGTAATTATTGGGCTGCCATGGTAAAAATATATACACTGAGTGTACAAAACATTAGGAACACCTTCCTAATATTCAGTTGCCCTCAGAACAGCCTCAATTCGTCAGTGCATTAAATCTACAAGGTGTCTAAATTGTTCCACAGGGATGCTGGCCCAAGTCGACACCAATGATTCCCACAGTTGTGTCAAGTTGGCTGGTAGTGGATCTCTACTCCAACTAGCTCGTTCCATTTTATCCCACAGATGATCAATTGGATTGATATCTGATGACTGGTGAATTAACTGTCATGGAAAGAGCAGGTGGTCCAAATGTTTTGTACACTCAGTGTATAGATCAACATGAACTACTCTAGCATTGGGTCCTCAGCCCTCCCTCTCCGCTGTCATTGGGTGCTCTTCCTTCTCTCTCCGCTGTCATTGGGTGCTCATCCCTCCAACTCCTATGTCATTGGGTGCTCTCTCCTCTCTCTCCTCTGTCATTGGCTGTTTGGCCCTCCTTCTCCTCTGTCATTGGGTGATATTCTCTCTCTCTCTTCTGTCATTGGGTGATATTCTCTCTCTCTCCTCTGTCATTGGGTCTTCTACACTCCCTCTCCTCTGCCATTGGGTGTTCTACACTCTTTTTCCTCTGTCATTGGGTGTTCTACACTCTTTTTCCTCTGTCATTGGGTGTTCTACACTCTTTTTCCTCTGTCATTGGGTGTTCTACACTCTTTTTCCTCTGTCATTGGGTGTTCTACTCTCTCTCTCTCCTATATTCATTGAATTCATGCAAAACTTTGCCCTTCTCCAAATGCAAACCATTTGTCAGCAGGTCATGGTTACAGCTGACACCTGTTTGGTTGTTGAGATGGGTCTTGATAAGTAACAAATTGAATATTAACCAAATATACAATTCTCATATAAAATTGTATCTGAGAATATAGTGTTGTGTGGTTGCTTGGTTGGAGGTTATGCATGTACACAAAATAGTCAAAATTGGTGGTGTAATGAAAAAAATAACTTTTAAAAAAAAATTCAAAATAATAAATAACGGAAAGGTGGTGCGTGCATATGTATTCACCCACATTGCTATGAAGCCCCTAAATAAGATCTGGTGCAACCAATTACCTTCAGAAGTCACATAATTAGTTAAATAAAGTCCACCTGTGTGCAATCTAAGTGTCACATGATCTCAGTATATATACACCTGTTCTGAAAGGCCCCAGAGTCTGCAACACCACTAAGCAAGGGGCACCACCAAGCAAGCGGCACCATGAAGAACAAGGAGCTCTCCAAACAGGTCAGGGACAAAGTTGTGGAGAAGTTCAGATAAGGGTTGGGTTATAAAAAAATATCAGAAACTTTGAACATCCCACAGAGCACCATTAAATCCATTATTTAAAAAATGAAAGAATATGGCACCACAAGAAACCTGCCAAGAGACGGCCGCCCATCAAAACTCACCGACCAGGCAAGGAGGGCATTAATCAGAGAGGCAACAAAGAGACCAAAGATAACCCTGAAGGAGCAGCAAAGCTCCACAGTGGAGATTGGAGTATCTGTCCATAGGACCACTTTAAGCCGTACACTCCACAGAGCTGGGCTTTACGGAAGAATGGCATCATGCTAAATACAGGGAAATTCTTGAGGGAAACCTGTTTCAGTCTTCCAGAGATTTGAGACTGGGACGGAGGTTCACCTTCCAGCAGGACAATGACCCTAAGCATAATGCTAAAGCAACACTTGAGTGGTTTAAGGGGAAACATTTAAATGTCTTTGAATGGCCTAGTCAAAGCCCATACCTCAATCCAATTGAGAATATGTGGTATGACTTAAAGATTGCAGTACACCAGCGGAACCCATCTAACTTGAAGGAGCTGGAGCAGTTTTGCCTTTAAGAATGGGCAAAAATCCCAGTGGCTAGATGTGCCAAGCTTATAGAGACATACCCCCCAGAGACATGCAGCTATAATTGCTGCAAATGGTGGCTCTACAAAATATTGACTTTGGGGGGTATTATTTCATTAGTGACTTAAGAAAAGTGTCTTTGCCATCTCTTCCCTGTGTGGGTAGCCATATCTAGTGAGGGCAGCCATATCTAGTGAGGACAGCCATATCTAGTGAGGGCAGCCATATCTAGTGAGGGCAGCCATATCTAGTGAGGGCAGCCATCTCTTCCTGATTCTGCCATTTTACTACATGATGATGATGACACCTCCCTATTTTGCAGGCCACAGTGAAGCTTTTCAGAGTGTGTGTTTGAGTGTGTGTGTGTGTGCCTGCTGGCCTGTCAGCCTGTCAGCCTTTGTGTGTGTGTGCGTGTGCATGTGAGTGTCTATGAGGTTTTTCTAAGGAGAGGGACAAGAGGCTCTTCCCACACAGTTCCAAGCACGACAGTGAGCCACCATGTTTGAAATCAACCAAAACTAACAAGACAATCATTTGGGTGCTTGTACATTAAAATATTCAAAGACATCCCCTACATCAGGTGGCATTGTAATGTGGTAGTGACGTAACATGGAAGGTGGTGGAAGGCTACTTTGTTTGTCATTTTCATATGCTAAGCAACTGTATGCTAACATGTGCCTTTAGTGAAGTACTGCAGCAGTGCCCTGTTGTTCTCTGTTCAAGCTCAAAACCGGCCTGGCCAGAATCAATACTCAGAGATTCAGGCCCTGCCCAGCCTGAGCACGTCGGGTTTGAGATGAAAATGAAAACTCTATTCCTGATTCCATCCCATTTACAGAAACGTAATAATTTAAGGAAGAACGGAAACCTCTCTCTCACTGAGAGCCTACCCAGCAAACATGACCCCATTGGCTCCAGGTGGGTATTTGGTGGGCAAGGTGGACAGGGGTTAGCCCACACATAGATTATCTCACACCAAGTATCCCATACCACACCCAGCACAGGTTACCCCACACAAAGCCCAGCACAGGTTAGCCCACACCAGCCCAACACAGGTTAGCCCACACCAGCCCAACACAGGTTAGCCCACACCAGCCCAACACGGGTTAGCCCACACCAGCCCAACACAGGTTAGCCAACACCAGCCCAACACAGGTTAGCCAACACCAGCCCAACACAGGTTAGCCCACACCAGCCCAACACAGGTTAGCCCACACCAGCCCAACACAGGTTAGCCCACACCAGCCCAACACAGGTTAGCCCACACCAGCCCAACACAGGTTAGCCCACACCAGCCCAACACAGGTTAGCCCACACCAGCCCAACACAGGTTAGCCCACACCAGCCCAACACAGGCTAGCCCACACCAGCCCAACACAGGCTAGCCCACACCAGCCCAATACAGGTTAGCCCACACCAGCCCAACACAGGTTAGCCCACACCAGCCCAACACAGGTTAGCCCATACCAGCCCAACACAGGTTAGCCCACACCAGCCCAACACAGGTTAGCCCACACCAGCCCAACACAGGTTAGCCCACACCAGCCCAATTCAGGTTAGCCAACACCAAGTCCGGCTGCTTCATAAAGTAGAGGAGGGGCTAATTAGAATATTGAGGGCGTGTTTTGCAAATACCCAAATTCATGTCGTTAAGTAAAACAATTATACAAGATAAAAATTGATGACAACATTCAAACCAAAGAGGGTTCGGAACTTTAAAGCCAATTATTAATCATCTTTTTTCAGATAGAACCTAAGGTCACAAGTAATTTTTATACAACCATTACCGAGAGAGCCGTTCCATTGTTCTGTTGTGTAACGTAAAAACCTATTGAACTTGTACCCTGCCAATGATGAAGTACGTAAAAATACTTAAATAAGAGCATGTGACATATGATAAATAATATATCTATACTATATATACATAAGTATGTGGACACCCCTTCAAAAACGGGACCGCCGAGTGCTGAAGCACGTAGCACGTAAAAATCGTCTCTCCTCCATTGCAACACTCACTACCGAGTTCCAAACTGCCTCTGGAAGCAAAGTCAGCACAAGAACCAATGGGTTTCCATGGCCGAGCAGCCGTACACAAGCCTAAGATCACTGTGCACAATGCCAAGCGTCTGCTGGAGTGGTGTAAAGGTCGCCGCCATTGGACTCTGGAGCAGTGTAAACGCGTTCTCTGGAGTGATGAATCACGCTTCACCATCTGACAGTCTGACGGACGAATCTGGGATTGGCGGATGCCAGGAGAATGCTACCTGCCCCAATGCATAGTGCCAACTGTAAAGTTTGGTGGAGGAGGAATAATGGTCTGGGGCTGTTTTTCATGATTCGGGCTAGGGCACTTAGTTCCAATGAAGGGAAATATTAACGCTACAGCATACAATGACATTCTAGACGATTCTGTGCTTCCAACTTTGTTACAACAGTTTGGGGAGGCCAGTCATGTTCTTCCTGTTTCAGCATGACAATGCCCCCACGCACAAAGTTAGGTCCATACAGAAATGATTTGTCGAGATCGGTGTGGAAGAACATGTCTGGCCTCCACAGAGCCCTGACCTCAACCCCATCGAACACCTTTGGGATGAATTGGAACTCTGACTGAGAGCCAGGCCTAATCGCCCAACATCAGTGCCCAACCTCACTAAAGCTCTTGTGGCTGAATGGAAGCAAGTCCCCGCAGCAATGTTCCAACATCTAGTGGAAAACCTTCCCAGAATAGTGGAGGCTGTTATAGTAGCAAAGGGTAATGAGCAGGTGTCCACATACTTTTGGTCATGTAGTATATATATACTGTACAAAAGTATAGTTTTGGTCCCATGTTTCATGACCTGAATTGAAAGATCCTAGAAATTTTCCATACGCACAAAAGCTTATTACTCTCAAATTTTGTGCACAAATTTGATTACATCCCTGTTAATGAGCATTTCTCCTTTGCCAAGATAATCCATCCACCTGACAGGTGTGGCATATCAAGAAGCTGATTAAACAGCATGATCATTACACAGGCACACCTTGTGCTGGGGACAATAAAAGGCCACTCTAAAATGTGCAGTTTTGTCTCACAACACAATGCCACAAATGTCTCAGGTTTTGAGGGAGCATGCAATTGGCATGCTGACTGCAGGAATGTCCAGCAGAGCTGTTGCCAGAGAATTGACTGTTATTTTCTCTACCATAAGCCACCTCCAACATCGTTTTATAGAATTTGGCAATACGTCTAACCGGCCTCACAACCGTTGACCATGTGTAACCACGGCAGCCCAGGATCTCTACATCCGGCTTCTTCAGCTGCGGGATCGTCTGACACCAGCCACCCAGACAGCTGATGAATCTGTGTGTTTGCACAACCGAATAATTTCTGCACAAACTGTCAGAAACCATCTCAGGTAAGCTCATCTTCATGCTCGTCATCCTCACCAGGGTCTCAACCTGACTGCAGTTCGGCGTCCAAACTGATTTCAGTAGGCAAATGCTCACCTTCGATGGCCACTGGCACGCTGGAGAAGTATGCTCTTCACGGATGAATCCCAGTTTCAACTATATCGGGCAGATGGCAGACAGCGTGTATGGCGTTGTGTGGTCAAGCGGTTTTCTGATGTCAACATTGTGAACAGAGTGCCCCATGGTGGCTTTAAGGTTATGGTATGAGCAGGCATAAGCTATGGACAACGAACACAATTGCATTTTATCGATGGCAATTTTAATGCACAGAGATACCTTGACGAAATCCTGGAGGCCCATTGTCGTGCCATTCATCCGCCGCCATCACCTCATGTTTCAGCATGATAATGCACGGGCCCATATAGCAAGAATCTGTACACAATTCCTGGAAGCTGAAAATGTCCCAGTTCTTCTATAGCCTGCATACTCACCAGACATGTCATCCATTGAGCATGTTTGGGATGCTCTGGATCAACATGTACGACAGCGTGTTCTAGTTCCCTCCAATATCCAGCAACTTCGCACAGCCATTGAAGAGCAATAGGACAACATTCCACAGACCTGATCAACTCTATGTGAAGGAGATGTGTCTCTCAGCATGAGGCAAATGGTGGTCACACCAGATACTGACTGGTGTTCTGATCCACGCCCCTACCATTTTCTTAAGGCATCTGTGACCAACAGATGCATATCTGTATTGCCAGTCATGTGAAATCCATAGATTATGGCCTAATGAATTTATTTCAATTGACTGATTTCCTTATATGAACTGTAAGTCAGTAAAATCTTTGAAATTGTTGCATATTGTGTTTTTATTTTTGTTTAGTGTAGTTATAGTATATAATGTATATATATATATATATATATATATATATGATAGCATCAACTTGGTTGTTTTTCAAACACAATGTTGAAGGTAGTCAATCCAAAAGAGTGGGTTTATTTCAAACAAAGTGAAGGCTGCCCTTGGGACCACCTTCCTTGGGGCCAATATGGAGCTGCTGAGCAAAGGTGAATTGGCCCAATGTGGGCAGCCTATGTGGGGTCCAATGTGGGCATGTTTGTTGGAAAAAGATGGCCTTATGTCAGTGAAAGTGAGGGATGCCCTCACTAGATATGGGCTGACTTACTAGATTTGGGCTGCCCTCACTAGATATGGCTGCCCTCAGTAGACATGGCTGCCCTCACTAGATACGGCTGCCCTCACTAGATATGGCTGCCCTCACTAGATATGGCTGCCCTCACTAGATATGGCTGCCCTCGCTAGATACGGCTGGCCTTAATAGATATGGTTGCCTTCACTATATATGGCTGCCCTTAGTAGATATGGCTGCCCTCATTAGATATGTATGCCCTCACTAGATATGACTGGCCTTAATAGATATGGCTGCCCTCACTAGATATGGCTGCCTTCACTAGATACGGCTGCCCTCACTAGATATGGCTGCCCTTGCTAGATACGGCTGGCCTTAATAGATATGGCTGCCTTCACTATATATGGCTGCCCTCACTAGACATGGCTGCCCTCACTAGATACGGCTGCCCTCACTAGATATGGCTGCCCTCGCTAGATACGGCTGGTCTTAATAGATATGGCTGCCTTCACTATATATGGCTGCCCTCAGTAGATATGGCTGCCCTCATTAGATATGACTGCACTCACTAGATATGGCTGCCCTCACTAGATATGGCTGCCCTCACTAGATATGGCTGCCCTCACTAGATATGGCTGCCCTCAATAGATATGGCTGCCCTCACTAGATATGGCTGGCCTCAATAGATATGGCTGCCCAAACAGGAAAGGGATGGGAAATACACGTTTCTCAGTCACTAATGAAATAAATAAGTAAGGACTTCAAACAGCAGCTGAAGCTGACTAAACCTGAAAAGGACGGCACTAAAAAAATGATGTAACACTTTTGGGTGACCAATTATGAGCAACTATTTAGAGGACATCAAAACTACATGGAGAACAAAACACAAGAATTGAATTAATTTGTATCTGATAAAACAGTGTATTGTCAGATACATGCATAACCACTAACATAACAGTGTATTGTCAGATACATGCATAACCACTAACATAACAGAGTATGGTCAGATACATGCATAACCACTAACATAACAGTGTATGGTCAGATACATGCATAACCACTAACATAACAGAGTATTGTTACATGCATAACCACTAACCAAGCGACCACATAACAGAGTATTGTCAGATACATGCATGTTACATGCATACTACTGTGTGTGTGTGTGTGTGTGCCTGCATGAGTGAGTGAGTGAGTGATTGAGTGAGTGAGTGATTGAGTGAGTGAGTGAGTTAGTGAGTGAGTGACTGTGACCATCTGTTACTTGTGTGTTGGTGCATTACACATCCAGTGTATGTGGCTGTCTGATTGGTATTGAGTCTGTGCCTGCTTTTATGTTCCTTTGGTGCATGTCATTTCCTGCTCTCCAGTCAAACCACAAAGCAACTCTAAAAGCACTATGGAATCCCATTCAATTACAATAGTGACATCATTTAGGTGATTTAGGGCCCTAAGCATTGACCCCATGAGAACCTGCTCATCTCACTCCTACCTGCCTCACAACCTCCGCATGTTCAGCAACAGACCTGTAAAAACCAAAAACAAAGGGATGGAGAATTTGATACGATGCTGTTGAAATAGCATTCATACTCATTCTTTACAAAGTAGTCGTTTTTTTTCAGAGGGAATTGAACATAGAAAGTAGAACTCTCTCTCTCTCTCTCTCTCTCTCTCTCTCTCTCTCTCTCTCTCTCTCTCTCTCTCTCTCTCTCTCTCTCTCTCTCTCTCCTCTCTCTCTCTCTCTCTCCATATGCTGTATGTTCCTTCACTATCTTTATGCAAACTAATTTGGCCTCAATGTAAGTGATCATGGTAACAGAAAGGCCCTATTGTACATCACGGACAGTGATGCTCACCACTAAATGTGAAAAGGGACTGTTTACCTAACAACAACAACAACAACATCAACAGCATAGATACGGTATAGATAGAGTATCGGGGTCATGACCTCCATAGGTCTATTTACAGGCTATTTATTATTAAAGAAAAAGACACACACACACACAGAAAGAGAGTTTTGTATTGCTATGCTTGTGGGGAGCAAAGAATTGATTCCCATCCAAAGTCCTATTTTCCCTAACCCTAAATCTAACCATAACCCTAACCTTAACCCTATTCCTAACCTTAACCCCAAACCTCTAACCCTTAAACTATACCTAACTCCTAACCGTATTTGTATTTATTTGTATTTATGAAGGATCCCAACTAGCTGCTTCTACTCTTCCTGGGGTCCAGCAACATAACCCCTAACCCTAACCTTAATTGTAACCGTAACCTAATTGTAACCCTAACCCTACACCTAACCCATAAGCCTAAAATAGCATTTTTCCACGTGGGGACTGGCAAAAATGTCCTTGTTTAACAATCCTTGTGAGGACTTCCGGTACCCACAAGGACAGTTAAACAAAAACACACACACACACAGAATTGGACTGAAAAAAGGTGAAAGGGTGTAGCACTATTAAAGTGACAGAAACAAACACGGGCAACGTGACAGAAAGATGCCATGTCTTTCTGAGAGAGATGGAGAGGAAGAACAAAAGAGGGGGAGAACACTGAGAGAGAGACAGATGAAGAGAGAGTGAAAGACAAGGAGAATGACCTAAATAAAGAGGGACCAAAAACAGAGGGACCAGATGAGAAAGGCAGAGAGGGAGAGAGAGAGAGAGGGGATGGAGAGACTGAGCATATTTCATCAGTACAGATGCAGTGGGTGAATGTCATTTACTGCAAATACATGGGGAGTAGTGCTAGTCAGGGGTACTGGGTTATGATATTTACTGCTGGGTTATGACCTTTACTGCTGGGTTAGGATATTTACTGCTGGGTTATGATGTTTACTGCTGGGTTATGATGTTTACTGCTGGGTTATGATATTTACTGCTGGGTTATGACCTTTACTGCTGGGTTAGGATATTTACTGTTGGGTTATGACCTTTACTGCTGGGTTATGATATTTACTGCTGGGTTATGATATTTACTGCTGGGTTATGACCTTTACTTCTGGGTTATGATATTTACTGCTGGGTTATGATATTTACTGCTGGGTTATGATGTTTACTGCTGGGTTAGGATATTTACTGCTGGGTTATGATATTTACTGCTGGGTTATGATGTTTACTGCTGGGTTAGGATATTTACTGCTGGGTTATGATATTTACTGCTGGGTTTTGATGTTTACTGCTGGGTTAGGATATTTACTGCTGGGTTATGACCTTTACTGCTGGGTTAGGATATTTACTACTGGGTTATGATATTTACTGCTGGGTTATGATGTTTACTGTTGGGTTATGATATTTACTGTTGGGTTAGGATATTTACTGCTGGGTTATGATGTTTACTGCTGTGTTATGATATTTAATGCTGGATTATGATATTTACTGCTGGGTTATGATATTTACCGCTGGGTTATGATTTTTACTGCTGGGCTATGATATTTACCGCTGGGTTATGATTTTTACTGCTGGGCTATGATATTTACCGCTGGGTTATGATTTTTACTGCTGGGCTATGATATTTACCGCTGGGTTATGATTTTTACTGCTGGGCTATGATATTTACTGCTGGGTTGTGATATTTACTGTTGGGTTAGGATATTTACATTTACATCATTTAGCAGACGCTCTTATCCAGAGCGACTCACAAATTGGACTGCTGGGTTATGATGTTTACTGCTGGGTTATGGTATTTACTGTTTGGTTATGGTATTTACTGCTGGGTTATGATATTTACTGTTGCGTTAGGATGTTTACTGCTGGGTTAGGATATTTACTGCTGGGTTATGATATTTACTGCTGGGTTATGACCTTTACTGCTTGGTTAGGATATTTACTGCTGGGTTATGATTTTTACTGCTGGGTTAGGATATTTTCTGCTGGGTTATGATATTTACTGCTGGGTTATGACCTTTACTGCTTGGTTAGGATAGTTATTGCTGGGTTATGATGTTTACTGCTGGGTTATGATATTTACTGCTGGGTTATGACCTTTACTGCTTGGTTAGGATATTTACTGCTGGGTTATGATTTTTACTGCTGGGTTAGGATATTTACTGCTGGGTTATGATATTTACTGCTGGGTTATGACCTTTACTGCTTGGTTAGGATAGTTATTGCTGGGTTATGATGTTTACTGCTGGGTTATGATATTTACTGCTGGGTTATGATATTTACCGCTGGGTTATGATATTTACTGCTGGGCTATGATATTTACTGCTGGGTTGTAATATTTACTGTTGGGTTATGATATTTACTGCTGGGTTAGGATATTTTCTGCTGGGTTATGATATTTACTGCTGGGATATGATATTTACTGCTGGTATAGGGGAGCAGTGCTGGTCAGGGAGCTGAGACCAGGGCCTCTGGGTTCCTGCCTGTCTCTGTGGTTTACCTCTAGTCCTGTTCCAGTCAAGTGGCTTTACCTGGGAGTGTTACTCTCAATTCAGGCCTCACTCACCTGAACAATACTTAACACCACACAACCCTTCGTTTTTAGACGTGAGGATGTAGGTCCTTTTCTGTACAGTGAGGCCATTTCTGGGCAATATGTCTGTCTAGAGGACTGGGTTATCTCCTATGGATCAAGAGTACCATCACATGCAAATGTTCTGTATAGCCTCTCTAACAGTTTCCTTCTCTGGTTCTGTCCAACCCCTTTTCCAGTGGGATGAATGTCACGTGCACAGTTGTTTTTGTTGATAAATAACACATTCAAGGAAATTAGGAACAGTAAGGTTTATAGGGCAAATCTGGAGAGACGGAGCGAGAGAGAACGAAAGACAGAGTTACCTTCAAATTACAGGTGAGGCCATTTTGGGCCATATTGTATAATCATGTTGAAAATCTAGCAATTTTATTCTAGAGAAGTGTATTTATAGTTTTTTCCCCAATATTTTTTCAGATGTAAGTGGTACATTTCCAAAACTCTTGGAACACAAATTCTAATTTTGTAATATCCTCTGTCTTATGTTCAAAACCTTTAACTGTGTTTTCATTGTGTTCAAAGTCAGGCAGTGTGTGACCATAGGAATCATGTTCCAGTTTGGAAGGTTCCAGTGTAGAATAATCAACCATGTGTTCTTACCCTTGTTGGCCCTCTGAAAATGTTATGTTGAGGTTTTTCACCCCTACCCTCTTCCAATATTTTAAAAACCTGACCTAACAATCAGTGATTGTTCATGTCTCTGAACAGGTGATAATCCTCTTTGTGGGGTGCACTATCTTCACCTGTCCTATCACGTCATATCAGTAAAGAAGGAGAAAGACAGTTTGCATTTGTAAAGTTTTTTAAAGTTCTGTGTATTAATTTTAATCATATAACCTTTGAATTTCACAGAGATGGAACCATTTTTGTATCTCACCCTGCTAATCTCAGGTCAGTTTAGTGTGTGTTTGTCCCAGCAAACATGCCCACTTTGGGCTGAAGAGTCCTTGCTAATCGGCTCCACATTGGCCCCCAAGACATTAGCCCAGTGTGTCCCAGTGTGTCCCAGTGTGGCCCAGTGTGTCCCAGTGTGTCCTAGTGTGTCCTAGTGTGTCCCAGTGTGTCCTAGTGTGTCCCAGGGTGTCCCAGTGTGCCCCAGTGTGGCCCAGTGTGTCCCATTGTGTCCTAGTGTGTCCCAGTGTGGCCCAGTGTGTCCTACTGTGTCCCAGTGTGTCATAGTGTGTCCTAGTGTGTCCTAGTGTGTCCCAGTATGTCCTAGTGTGTCCCAGTGTGTCCCAGTGTGTCCCAGTGTGTCCCAGGGTGTCCTAGTGTGTCCCAGTGTGTCCTAGTGTGTCCCAGTGTGGCCCAGTGTGTCCTAGTGTGTCCCAGTGTGGCTCAGTGTGGCCCAGTGTGGCCCAGTGTGGCCCAGTGTGGACAGCCCGTATCTGGTGAAGACAGCCTTCACTGTTCCTGAAATTAGCCAACTCTTTGGATCGGCTGTCCGTATTGGGCCCATTTGGTCCACAACATGAGCTTATGTATTGGCCCTTTGTGTATTTACCACCATATGGCAATTTATCAGTTTAATCTATTATGTATAGGTTTTTATTTATATATATATTATATTTAGTACAAGTAAAATCAAATATTGCCAAAATAATGAATAAACTGTAACATTTATGAGCCGTAAATTCTGTTAGGTGTTTTTACACATGGTCCTCTTTAAAATAACTGATCTCAGTCCTCTTTAAAGTGAGTTTAGAAAGGAACCAAGATCTTTTTCCAACATTCACTCAGTGCACTCTGGGTTTTTACAAAGCGCAGGACAAGCCATTCAATCATAATGTGTTATCGGACAGCTAGATATACCTACTTACATTTTGGAAGCTACTATATATAGACATAATAATTGTAATCAGAATATAGCAATAAAATGTACAGTACATGTTAATAGTAACAGAATGACTAGCATTAGAATAACTGCAGAATAACTGCAGAATAAATCATGCTTTAATTAAAAATTGCACACCCAAGGTAGGCTACTGCCCCTTTAAGAGCTAGAAGAGATTTTGCACCCTATGTTGTGATTCTCACCAAATAGGTTGTCTTCGCACGTTATTCAAACCCCACAATCAATAAACAGCTTATGTGTTAGGCCTACTGCTGATAGGTAGCTCTCTCTGCTCTCTCCCTCCCCTCTGTCTGTCCTTGATTGCAGGAGTGAAGTCTGGTGTGCGGGAGTCAGGGTTCCAGCTGCAGCTCATTCACCATAATCACCTCAGCCTTTAAGACCCGGTCAAACTTACCACTCATCGTCAGATCATAGTCAAGACGACCATGTTAGTCTCGCTGCCGACTCAACCTGGTTATTTTTGCTCTTTGTGTTTTTGGTCTGTTCTATTTACTTTTTCTCCTGTGCCACAGATATTTGGAACCTGACTCCTGCCTCCGCTTCACTCCTGCCACCACCATCCTGCTCTCCATTACCGGACCTCTCTTTTGGACTCACCACGGACACTAGGACATTACGGTACCACACCTGCCCTGATCTGGATCTGTTACCCTCCCTGTACCTGGACTTGCTCTTCCCATATATTTGGAAACCTGGACTTTGAACATTGTAAATCAACCTGTTAACTTCTCTGGCTTGGTGTACTTGTCTGCATTTGGGTTCTTATCCAGTTAAATCATAACAGTATGATCTGACCAACATGAACCCAGCAGACAGTAGCTCGGATACTACCCCAGAGTGCACTCAAATTTGGACTGCCATAGCCAATCAGGGCATTTTACTTGGCCAACATGATACCCTGTTTAAAACGATTGCTGAGGACAGTCAGGTGCTGCTTAATCAGGTTCAATTACTCTCCAATCAAGTATCTGCCCTTACTACCCCTTCAGCCCAGATCAGAGAGCCTTTTGTTCCTGCTCCAGAGCGCTATGACGGGAACATGGGAACCTGTGGCGATTTTTTGACTCAATGCTCGTTAGTGTTTGAACAACAGCCCCTCACCTACGCCTCAAAGAGCCCGTATTGCCTACCTTATCAACTCTACTAGCGGTTCCGCTCGTGCCTGGGGATCCGCGGTCTGGGAGAGTCAGTCGACATTTGCAACGCTTTACGTTGCCTTCACCACGGAGATGAGGAAGGTTTTTGACCACCCCGTACGAGGCAAGGAGGCTGCAAACGGCTGTTTTCTCTTCGGCAGGGGGCTCGTAGTGTGGCGGAGATGGCAGTGGAGTTTCGGACTTTAGCAGCAGTGAGTGGTTGGAATGACGAGGCATTACAAGGAGTGTTCATCAATGCTTTGTCTGAGACCTTAAAAGATGAATTGGTGTCATATGATGAATCGCCTACGCTGGATAATCTTATTTCACTCACTATCAGGTTGGATAATCGGATTCGGGAGCGCCGCCGGGAGAGGAGAGTGTTAGTTCCAAGCAACCTGTCTGTCATCAACAAACTCCTCCCTGCATCGTCTCCCTACGGAGAGAGCCGTGTCTTCCCGAGTCGATACGAGGAGCACTGAACCCGAAGCCATGGAGGTGGGTCGTCACGGTTGTCCTCAGAGGAGCGTGCACGTCATATTCAGGCTCGGGTCTGCCTGTATTGTGGAGAAGCTGGTCATTTCGTTCCTTCCTGCCCAGTTCGTCCGGGAAAAGGGCCGGCTCATCATTAATGGGAGAAGTTTTGGTGAGCCGAGCAGCGGATTCTTCCTCTTCTCCCCGCATTCTGCTCCAGGCATCCCTCCAGTGGCAGTCCCAGAATTTCTCTGTTAGTGCGCTGATTGACTCTGGTGCCGATGAAGCTTTTTGGATAGAGAGTGGGCTCAACAAATGGATTTGGAGACTGTTCCTATGGACTGTCCGCTGCAGGCTAAGGGTCTAAATGGACAATTGTTGACCCGCATTACCCATCAGACTGTTCCTGTTTGTCTTAGAGTGTCGGGAAATCATCAGGAGAACATTCAATTCCATATTATCGACTGCCCACAGACTCCCCTGGTCCTTGGTATCCCCTGGCTCATAAAACACAATCCACACATTGATTGGGTGACAGGTAGCATTGTTTCATGGAGCACATTTTGTCATGTGAATTGTTTGTGTTCTGCTCAGACTCCTGCCAGTACTGTGCCTCAACCTCCACTGGAGTCCATGGATCTTTCTGCTGTTCCTGACGTGTATCATGACCTGGCATCCGTTTTCTGCAAACACAGAGCTACTTCTCTTCCTCCTCACCGGCCCTTACGACTGCGCCATTGACCTCCAGCCAGGAGCCCCGCTCCCCAGCAGTCGCCTGTACAATCTCTCCCGGCCGGAGACGGAGGCTATGGAGAACTACATTCGGGACTCCTTGGCGGCAGGTATTATGCGTCCTTCCTCGTCACCTGTAGGAGCGGGATTCTTTTTTGTTGCTAAGAAGGATAAGACCCTCAGACCCTGTATTGATTACCGTGGACTTAACAACATCACCATTAAGAACAAGTATTCTCTGCCTTTGATTAATTCTGCTTTTCCCCTCCTTCATGGTGCTACCATTTTTACGAAACTGGATCTACGAAATGCGTATCACCTGGTGCGCATTCGTAAGGGTGATGAATGGAAGACTGCCTTCAACACACCCTTGGGACATTTGAGTATCTGGTTATGCCTTTTGGGTTGTCTAATGCCCCTGCTGTTTTTCAGGCACTAGTCAATGATGTCCTTCGGGACATGTTGAATCGGTTTGTTTTTGTCTATCTGGATGATATCTTGATTTTCTCAGAGTCCTCCCAGGAACATGAACTGCATGTGCGCCAGGTGTTGCAAAGGTTGTTGGAGAACAAACTGTTTGTGAAGATGGAGAAATGTGAATTTCATGTGTCTGAGACCTCTTTTTTGGGTTACATCATAGCTCAGGGGGAGTTGCGGATGGACCCAGCTAAGATCTCTGCTGTCACGGACTGGCCAGCTCCCTCTACCCGCAAACAACTCAACGATTCCTGGGGTTTGCGAACTTCTATAGGAGGTTCATCAAGGACTACAGCCGCATTGCGGCGCCACTCACCGCTCTCACCTCCATCTCACGACCGCTCGCTTGGAATGAAGGGGCCGAATCAGCGTTCGAAGAACTGAAACATCGCTTCGCCTCGGCTCCCATTCTGATGCAGCCGGACCCCGACCGCCAGTTTGTCGTGGAGGTGGATGCATCCGACACTGGGGTAGGTGCAGTGTTGTCACAACGTTCTCCTGAAGATAACAAACTGCATCCCTGTGCTTTTCTCTCAAGGAAACTTTCTCAGGCAGAGAGGAATTATGATGTTGGAAATCGTGAACTGCTCGCCGTTAAGCTGGCTCTCGAGGAGTGGCGACATTGGTTGGAGGGGCGGAACAACCCTTCATCGTTTGGACGGATCATAAGAATCTGGCTTACCTCCAGTCAGCGAAGCAGCTCAACCCCCCGCCAAGCCAGGTGGGCACTATTTTTTGGGAGATTCAATTTTTCTCTGTCTTACCGTCCTGGGTCACGCAACGTCAAGCCTGACGCCCTGTCTCGTGTTCATTCGGCTGTTGATACTGGTAGTAACCCTGAACCCATTTTGCCTCCTACCTGCAGTATTGCAGTCATCACATGTGACATCGAGGGGATTGTTAGACAGGCTCAACATCATCAAGCTGACCCTGGGAGGGGTCCTCCTAACCGGATGTTTGTCCCTGAGTCTGCTCGCTCCCAGGTACTTCAGTGGGCTCACTCTGCCTCCCCTTACCTGTCACCCTGGAGTTTCGCGGACCCTTGACTTTGTGCGACGGAAGTTCTGGTGGGCCACGATGGAGGCGGACACTCGAGCCTTCATTGCTGCTTGTACGGTATGTGCACGAAGTAAAAACTCCACCCAGGCCAGCGCTGGTCATCTACGACCTCTACCTATACCCAGCCGGCCCTGGTCGCATATCGCTATGGATTTTGTCACTGGACTTCCCCCTCGTCTGGTAAGACTGTCATTCTTACGGTGATTGATCGTTTTTCTAAGTTCGCTCATTTTTTGGCCCTACCTAAACTGCCCACTGCCAGAGAGACGGCTGATATTTTGGTTGAACATGTGTTCCGCTCTCATGGTCTACCCACGGATATTGTCTCTGACAGGGGTCCCCAGTTTGTCTCCCAGGTGTGGAAAGCTTTCTGTAAAGCTTTGGGCATTACATCCAGCCTGTCCTCTGGATATCACCCCCAGACCAACGGGCAAGCCGAGAGAGCGAACCAGGAGATGGAGACCGCTCTTCGCTGTGTCACTGGGTCTAACCCTGGGTCATGGAGCTCCATGCTCCCCTGGGTGGAATATGCTCATAACACCTTGACTAACGCTTCCTCTGGTTTGTCTCCTTTTCTGTGTGCTCTGGGTTATCAACCTCCCCTGTTCCCTTCCCAAGAGAGGGAACTTGCGGTACCCTCGGTGCAGTCCCACATGCGCCGCTGCTTCAAGGTCTGGAGGAAGGCCAGGGTAGCTCTGTCCCGAGCTTCGGCGTACATGCAGAGGCAAGCCAACCGTCACCGGTCCCAGGCTCCCGGTTACTCTCCTGGTCAAGAGGTATGGCTGAAGTCACGGGACCTTCCATTGAAGGTGGAGTCTAAGAAGATGGCGCCTCGTTTTATAGGACCGTTCAAGATACTGTCTATTGTTAACCCCTGCGCGGTCAAGCTACAGCTTCCTGCCTCCCTACGGGTTCATTCCACCTTTCATGTTTCCCAGATTAAGCCTGTGTCGGTTAGCCCTTTGTGCCCGCCCTCTTGTCCCCCTCCTCCGCCCAGGATCGTGGGTGGGGGTCCGGTCTACACTGTCCGGCGACTTCTGGATGTTCGCCGCCGAGGTCGTGGTTTCCAGTACCTGGTGGATTGGGAGGGTTATGGTCCCGAGGAACGTTCCTGGGTGCCCAGGAGCTTCATTGTGGATCCTGCTCTGGTCCGAGAGTTTCATAGGTTACATCCCGATAAACCCCGGCCGCCGCCAGGTGGCGTCCGTGAGAGGGGGGTACTGTTAGGCCTACTGCTGATAGGTAGCTCTCTGCCTCTCTCCCTCCCCTCTGTCTGTCCTTGATTGCAGGAGTGAAGTCTGGTGTGCGGGAGTCAGGGTTCCAGCTGCAGCTCATTCACCATAATCACCTCAGCCTTTAAGACCCGGGTCAAACTTACCACTCATCGTCAGATCATAGTCAAGACGACTCATGTTAGTCTCGCTGCCGACTCAACCTGGTTATTTTTGCTCTTTGTGTTTTTGGTCTGTTCTATTTACTTTTTCTCCTGTGCCACAGATATTTGGAACCTGACTCCTGCCTCCGCTTCACTCCTGCCACCACCATCCTGCTCTCCATTACCGGACCTCTCTTTTGGACTCACCACGGACACTAGGACATTACGGTACCACACCTGCCCTGATCTGGATCTGTTACCCTCCCTGTACCTGGACTTGCTCTTCCCATATATTTGGAAACCTGGACTTTGAACATTGTAAATAAACCTGTTAACTTCTCTGGCTTGGTGTACTTGTCTGCATTTGGGTTCTTATCCAGTTAAATCATAACATTATGAAGCTCTCTTAGCCTATAGATCACATATGGCAAACAAATCACCTGAGCTAAAAACTCCACACATTTTGGAATTTCTGTGCATCCTTGACAATCGCTAATCAATGTGCAAAAACAACACACATTTTTTCCCGTGAATCTGCACATCATCATCTTCTCTCTTTTGTGGCACCAATGTGAGGGTTTATGGCAGGGGAAACGGTGTTGCAGTAGTCTAGTGTGTGTTGCAGTAGTCTAGTGTGTGGTGCGGGAAACGGTGTTGCAGTAGTCTAGTGTGTGGTGGGGGAAACGGTGTTGCAGTAGTCTAGAGTGTGGTGCTGAAACGGTGTTGCAGTAGTCTAGTGTGTGGTACGGGAAACGGTGTTGCAGTAGTCTAGTGTGTGGTGCAGGAAACGGTGTTGCAGTAGTCTAGTGTGTGGTGCGGGAAACGGTGTTGCAGTAGTCTAGTGTGTGGTGCGGGAATAATGACAAGCGAACCTGGGGAGCTTTGTGTTCACATTGCCCCCCAAAAAAGGGCTGGACCGCAGAATTCAAGTGAACCGAACTCAGAACACTTCAGTTCAATTCGCTTCAGGGGATCTTATGAAGGGTCTGAGTTTCTTTGGAGTCTTCACACTGCACAAAAAATTAAGCGAACCACACTGAGTTCACAGAAATTGTCTGAAAAGGACCAAGTGTGAAAACAACCTTATTTATCAAATGTGTTACATTACACGAGAAAGACAACAGAGTTGCTGCTGTCATTCACTGAGATGTTGCTGCTGGCCTTTAAGTTGGCTAGCATGTGTTGGGTTGGTGTGGCCTAGCCCGTGTTTTGTGTGGATTTGCCCGTGCTGGGCTAGCCCTTGTTGGGTTGGTGTGGGCTTGCTGTGGGCTAGCCCGTGACCTCCTGGCCCACTGAATACCCACAAAGGGTGAATGCGGTGATATTTGCCAGGTGTGTGTGTGTTTATGGATGTACAGTTGAAGTCGGAAGTTTACATACACCTTAGCCAAATACATGTAAACTCAGTTTTTCACAATTCCTGACATTTAATCCTAATAAAAATTCCCTGTCTTAGGTCAGTTAGGATCACCACTTTATTTTAAGAATGTGAAATAACAGAATAATAGTAGAGAGAATAATTTATTTCAGTTGGTCAGAAGTTTACATACACTCAATTAGTATTTGGTAGCATTGCCTTTAAATTGTTTAACTTGGGTCAAACGTTTCGGGTAGCCTTCCACAAGCTTCGCACAATAAGTTGGGTCAATTTTGGCCCATTCCTCCTGACAGAGCTGGTTTAACTGAGTCAGGTTTGTAGGCCTCCTTGCTTGCACACGCTTTTCAGTTCTGCCCACACATTTTCTATAGGATTGAGGTCAGGGCTTTGTGATGGCCACTCCAATACCTTGACTTTGTTGTCCTTAAGACATTTTGCCACAACTTTGGAAGTATGCTTGGGGTCATTGTCCATTTGGAAGACCAATTTGCGACGAAGTTTTAACTTCCTGACTGATGTCTTGAGATGTTGCTTCAATATATCCACATAATTTTCCTTCCTCATGATGCCATCTATTTTGATAATTGCACCAGTCCCTCCTGCAGCAAAGCATCCCCACAACATGATGCTGCCACCCCCTTGCTTCACGGTTGGGATGGTGTTCTTCGGCTTGCAAGCATCCCCCTTTTTCCTCCAAACATAACGATGGTCATTATGAATTGGAAATGTGTTTTTTGAATATCCCACTCTCCCTGAAACACCCTCGGAGAGTGGGGTCACTGCCAGGAGAGAAGGGTATCTACAACAGACTAGGACCCAGACCAGAGAGGAGGTCATCCACAACAGACTAGGACCCAGACCAGAGAGGAGGTCATCCACAACAGACTAGGACCCAGACCAGAGAGGAGGTCATCCACAACAGACTAGGACCCAGACCAGAGAGGAGGTCATCCACAACAGACTAGGACCCAGACCAGGAGAAGAGGTCATCCACAACAGACTAGGACCCAGACCAGAGAGGAGGTCATCCACAACAGACTAGGACCCAGACCAGAGAGGAGGTCATCCACAACAGACTAGGACCCAGACCAGAGGAGATGATCCACAACAGACTAGGACCCAGACCAGAGGAGATGATCCACAACAGACTAGGACCCAGACCAGAGGAGATGATCCACAACAGACTAGGACCGAGACCAGAGAGGAGGTCATCCACAACAGACTAGGACCCAGACCAGGAGAAGAGGTCTGTAAGGTTTGTATCACTATTGAGTTGGTTCTTAATGAACAGGGTGAAACTCACCTCTTGTAAGATTTCGTCCTGAACAGCAGGATCGCTGAGGTTCAGATTTTGATCCTTTGGAGTCATCTTCACTCTCACCACCTGTCTCTACAGTTGATGTTTTTCAGGGTTCGGAGAGTCATTATTGCGTTTATATCCTTATTCTGATCAAACTAAATTAATAAATAAGCCCTGTGCCTACTCCTTTCCTTTCATCTGCTATAGTAAGTTACCATATTCTCCACCTGATCTACCTGATATTAGGATGACAGGAGAAATCTAATGTTGCCCCCATGATTCACTACTGTCACTGTGAGATTTTATTCTCTTCTAGGCCCAGCTGTGGAGACCACAACTGCCCCCCTGCCCACATCCACAACCACGACTTCCCCACCGACCACACCCACAACAACGACTTCCCCACCGACCACACCCACAACCACGACTTCCCCACCGACCACACCCACAACCACGACTTCCCCACCGACCACACCCACAACCACGACTTCCCCACCGACCACACCCACAACCACGACTTCCCCACCGACCACACCCACAACCACGACTTCCCCCACCGACCACACCGCCAACCACGACTTCCCCACCGACCACACCCACAACCACGACTTCCCCACCGACCACACCCACAACCACGACTTCCCCACCGACCACACCGCCAACCACGACTTCCCCACTGACCACACCCACAACCACGACTTCCCCACCGACCACACCCACAACCACGACTTCCCCACCGATCACACCCACAACCACGACTTCCCCACCGACCACACCCACAACCACAACTTCCCCACCGACCACACCCACAACCACGACTTCCCCACCGACCACACCCAAAACCACGACTTCCCCACTGACCACACCCACAACCACGACTTCCCCACCGACCACACCCACAACCACGACTTCCCCACCGACCTCACCCACAACCACGACTTCCCCCCTGCCCACATCCACAACCACGACATCCCCACCGACCACACCCACAACCACGACTTCCCCACCGACCACACCCACAACCACGACTTCCCCACCGACCACACCCACAACCACGACTTCCCCACCGACCACACCCACAACCACGACTACCCCACCGACCACACCCACAACCACGACTTCCCCACCGACCACAACCACGACTTCCCCACCAACCACACCCACAACCACGACTTCCCCACCGACCACACCCACAACCACGACTTCCCCACCGACCACACCCACACCCACAATAATGACCACTACTGCTACCTCGACCACACCCACAACCAATACTGCCACCCCGACCCCGACCACATCCACAACAACGACTGCCACCCCGACCACACCCACAACCACTACTGCCACCCCGACCCCGACCACATCCAAAACAACGACTGCCACCCAGACCACACCCACAACCACGACTGCACCCCGACCACACCCACAACAACGACTGCCAACCCGACCACACCCACAACCACTACTGCCACCCCGACCCCGACCACACCCACAACAACGACTGCCATCCCGACCACACCCACAACCACGACTGCCACCCCGACCACACCTTCAACCACCACTGCCACTGCCACCCCGACCCCGACCTCGACCACACCCACAACAACGACTGCCACCTCAACCACTGAAAAACTCTCCGACCCCTGAAAAACCTCAACTGTAGAGACAGGTGGTGAGACTGAAGATGACTCCAAAGGATCAAAATCTGAACCTCAGCGATCCTTCTGTTCAGGACGCCATCTTACAAGAGGTGAGTTTCACCCTGCTCAATAAGAACCAACTCAATAGTGATACAAACATTACAGACCTCTTCTCCTGGTCTGGGTCCTAGTCTGTTGTGGATGACCTCCTCTCTGGTCTGGGTCCTAGTCTGTTGTGGATGACCTCCTCTCTGGTCTGGGTCCTAGTCTGTTGTGGATGACCTCCTCTCTGGTCTGGGTCCTAGTCTGTTGTGGATGACCTCCTCTCTGGTCTCGGTCCTAGTCTGTTGTGGATCATCTCCTCTGGTCTGGGTCCTAGTCTGTTGTGGATGACCTCCTCTCTGGTCTGGGTCCTATTCTGTTGTGGATCATCTCCTCTGGTCTGGGTCCTAGTCTGTTGTGGATCATCTCCTCTGGTCTGAGTCCTAGTCTGTTGTGGATGACCTCCTCTCTGGTCTCGGTCCTAGTCTGTTGTGGATCATCTCCTCTGGTCTGGGTCCTAGTCTGTTGTGGATGACCTCCTCCCTGGTCTGGGTCCTAGTCTGTTGTAGATACCCTTCTCTCCTGGCAGTGACCCCACTCTCCGAGGGTGTTTCAGGGAGAGTGGGATATTCAAAAAACACATTTCCAATTCACACATGCATATTAAAAGACACGTGTACATGTGTTAAATAGGACAAATATAAGTATCATCTCACCATAGAGTCAAAGGGTTGAAGTCAAGAACGTCTCAATATAGCAGGAAGGAATGGTAGTTGTAGATCTTCAGAAAGACTATTACAGAATGATATAGTCTCTATCTGTCTGTGTGTGTGTGTGTGTGTGTGTGTGTGTGTGTGTGTGTGTGTGTGTGTTTCTTCAGATAAGGAACAAGCTGAAGGAGCAGGGGTTACCTGCAGACACCAAACTGACATGGAAAAAGCAGCCCGATGGGAAGGTCTTCAACAAGGAGAAAGAGGGGTCTCCCAAGAAAGAAGAAGAGGAGGAGGAGAAGAAGATGAAGAAGAGGAAGAAGAGGATTTTGACAAAGAGAGAACTCTAATTATATCACATGTTATAAATAATAATATAATATGCCATTTAGCAGACGCTTTTAACCAAAGCGACTTACAGTCATGCGTGCATAAATTTTTTTGTGTATGGGTGGTCCCGGGGATCGAACCCACTACCTTGGCGTTACAAGCGCCGTGCTCTACCAGCTGAGCTCCTGACATTTCTCTTTTTATTTACATTCATTATCTGTACTGGTCTAGATTTTCTCAGATAAACTGAAACAGGTCTTTATCTGAGATTCATTAATTGTTTTATCATATATGAATATTTATTTGATTTTATATATTAATATTATTTTATCATATATTAATATTTTGTATCATATATTAATATTGTTTTATCATATATAATATATATTTTTATCATGTATTAATATTGTTTTATGATATATTAATATTAATTTGATTGATATCTGGTGAATTAACTGTCATGGAGAGAGCAGGTGGTCCTAACATTTTGTAAACTCAGTGTATAGATCAACATAAACTACTCTAGCATTGGGTCCTCAGCCCTCCCTCTCCGCTGTCATTGGATGTTCTGCCCTCCCTCTCCGCTGTCATTGGATGTTCTGCCCTCCCTCTCCTCTGTCATTGGATGTTCTGCCCTCTCTCTCCTCTGTCATTAGGTCTGCAGGTAGCTTAGTGGTTAAGAGCGTTGTGCCAGTAACCGAATGGTCGTTGCTGCTAATCCCCGAGCCGACTAGGTGAAAAATCTGTCAATGTGCCCTTGAGCAAGGCACTTAACCTTTCTTGCTCTGGATAAGAGCGTCTGCTAAAATGACTAAAATGTAAAATTAGGTGTTTGTTCCTCCCCTTGTTCCTTCCCTCTTCTCCAAATGGAAACCACTGGTCAGCAGGTAATGGTTAAACTGACACCTGTTTAGTGGTTGTGATGAGTCATGATGGCTTACAAACATATCGTTGCTGTCTGTTGAACAGAACTTTTCAGGAAATTGCCATATTTTTCCATTAACGAAATACAATTATGAAACTTCAGAAGCTATTTTTTTATAAAAGTTCTTTGTCCAAGCGTCAAGAAATGTACAGAGTACATTGAGGGAAGTTAATGCTTTCAATAAATGTAAAACAAATTAAATAGGCAAAAAATAAAATTGCAAGCTTTTCCAATTTTACATTTTCAACAAACTTTTATTTTGTCAGAAAAAATCAAATTAATGTAAAACCTTGTTGATAAATGAGTGATTATTTATTGAAATCTAAATGAACACTCCAGTAAAGAAAGACAGAGCCATTAGGATCGTAATCTGACGTGAGATCTGTGCTTGCAACTGGGACTTTCATTCATTGATGTCAATGCACAGAAATTCCAGTGAGCGGATCTCAAGTCTGAATACTGTCTATAATGATTGAGGAAAAATAGCATCTCACTATCACACATCATTTTATTTTGTTAACATTCCAGATGTGCCATCACGTTTACAGTTTTAGAAAAACTATGTTCTAATATATAAACAAACAAAAGAGATTCAAACAATGAATGATGTTAAAGATTTGGAACTTAAGATCACATCCTATGATAAAACTATATTCATGCATTATAAAACAATATTAATACATGATGAAACAATATTAATACATGATAAAACAATATGTATACATGATAAAACAATATGAATATATGATAAAACAATATTAGTATTTGATAAAACAATATTAATATATGATAAAACTATATTATTATATGATAAAACAATTTACTGTATCTCAGATAAAGAGCTGTTTCTATAAAGTTGAGAAAATATATGAACATACACCTACTATGTGGAATATATCTAAGAAAGACATACAAAAAATGTATAATGTTAAAGGGGCAATCTGCAATTGCTAAATACATTTTGTTCACTTTTAAATGAATGTTCCATTGATTCTTGAAGGATGTAACTTATAAATGCCTTTTACCTAGCCGGTGGGGATTCCGGTGGGGTACGCCCACCCAGGTAGTGGCAGTGCTGGCAACACTGGCTGCAGTAACCCATGGGGAGGGGGTCACACTCGGACAATCAGAGAGGGGGTTTATCATTGTAGCCCAGGTGGCACAAAATAATCAAAGGTCTGATCGCATGGAGATGCTTGGGAAAATGGTTAAAACAGGGGATCAGAGTGTTTGTGTCTCAGGTGAAGAGGGTGATCTGATCTCCATCACCTAGGACTGGACATAGATTAAGTAGATTAATCAAATCTCACATTGTTATCAATTTCTACTCAATCTGCATGCTTTCTCAGTCAGCTTTAACTGTATCTGCACTCGTAGATCAAGTTATTTCTCGAGTTGGGCTCTGGGATATAACAGCTGTTGAGTATCTGTTTTTATGGTGGACTGTGGAGGGAGGGGTTGAGTGTGTTGGAGTATGTGAGTATGTGCGTGTGTGCTTGTCTGACGTCTGTTGTGGGGGGGGGGGATGTTGGGGGGGGGGGTATGGGATGGACCGCGGGAATTATTTGCTGGGATAATAATTACTTGTCAATGAATTAAATGTAATACAATGGCAATCCGGGTTATATGTTAGAATCCTCGCGTGAACTGCCGACATTATTACGCATATTAATTGATAATGATGAAAAATAGGATATGCATAATTAAAAAATAAATAAATAGATATATATATATATAGAGGTGAAAGCATTGGAAATGCTTTTGGCGGTTGACCTGCTTTTGTTTTGTGGGTGGCACTATGTGCTGTTTTCGATGGATGGGTCCTGGCCTCTCGGGGCCTTAGGGATACGGAGGGACGTGGGTGGGATGCTGATCACGGTGATGACGGCTCAACTTGGGATGGGAAGGGGCTTTAGCGGGGAATTAGTGGAGAACAATTGAAGGGCTACTCCGTAGCAATGCAAATATCACGGTACAGCTATATGGACACTCAATCATTACGCTATTTTTTATTGGTAAATTTACAAACATATATAATGATAAATAGACTTGAAACTTGTATCTCATTATGGTGTATGGTGAAATAAGTATAGCCAGTTATAATTGTAATGGCTTAGCTGATAATAACAAAAGAAGAACAATATTTACATGGCTCAAAGAGAAGGAATATAATATCTATTGTATACAGGAAACTCATTCAACAATTCGAGATGAAGTAGCGTGGAAAAAAGAATGGGGGAAATATACTTCTCCCATGGGCAAAGAAATTCAAAAGGGGGTGATGATATTAATTAATAGTAATTTCGATCCAAATGTGCAAATTGTACAAATAGATACACAAGGTAGATGGATTATTTTAAATATGTTATTGGACCATAAACAGATATGGCTCATTAACCTTTACGGACCAAATAATGATGATCCACAATTCTTTGACAATATATATAATAAATTATCAAGCCTGCAAGCAACTCAAGACAATATTATTATGGTGGGGGATTATAATACTGTTTTAAATAGCTCAATGGACCGTAAAGGAAATCACACCACAAACAATCACCCACATGCTCTTAAGGAAATTGTGAATGTCATGGATACATTAGAACTAGTAGATATATGGAGGCTTAAATATACTGATCTAGTGAGATATACATGGCGGAGACTGAATCAAGCTAGTCGTCTTGACTTCTTTCTTATCTCATTCTCGTTGGCACCAAAAGTAAAAAAAGTGTTGATAGGGGACAGAATGCGGTCAGACCATCATGTAATAGGCATATATATTACTCTTACTGAATTTCCACGTGGGCGAGGATATTGGAAATGTAATCAAAGCCTATTGGATGATAATTTATTTATAATTAGAACAAAGGAATTTATAACTGATTTTTTCCAACATAACATAGGTACAGCGAATCCCCTTATTGTATGGGACACCTTTAAATGTGCCTTTAGAGGCCATGCAATTCAGTACTCATCTCGAAAACAAAAGCAATTTAGGTCAAAAGAGTTTATACTAAGAAAGGAAATAGAAAGTCTAACAGAACAGATAGATGGCAATAAAAACTGTAACATAGAGGCTCAGAATAAATTAGAGGAAAAACAAAAAGAAATGGAGAAACTTATTCAAGAAAGATCAAGTGTAACATATTATAAAAATAAAGCAAACTGGATGGAATATGGGGAAAAATGCACAAAATTCTTTTTTTAATCTTCAACATAGGAATGCTACCAAAAAGAACTTAATGAAACTGGTTACAATTGACGGAGTCACCCATGATTCACCAAATGACATTTTGAAGGAAGAAACAAAGTACTTTAAGCATATGTTTTCTTTTCAGTCGCCTCCATCTCCTCTAACTGAAGCTAATTGTAGAGATTTTTTTCTATTGATAATGTCAAATTAACAGCCACACAGAAAGACTCATGTGAAGGTGAAATTACAGAGGAGGAACTTCTGGATGCAATTAAAGACTTTAAGTCTGGGAAAACTCCAGGGTTGGATGGCATACCAGTCGAGGTATACCAAACCTTTTTTGATATACTAAGAGGACCGTTATTAGCATGTTTTAACCACTCCTATGTAAATGGTAGATTATCTGACACTCAAGAAGAAGGACTGATTTCATTATTACTGAAACAGGATACAAGTGGAAAATATAAAGATCCAGTCCATTTACAAAATTGGAGGCCCCTTACACTTCAGTGTTGTGATGCAAAAATCCTAGCAAAATGTATAGCGCATAGAATTAAAAAAGGTATTGCCGGATATTATTCATTCTAATCAGACAGGTTTTTTACATGGAAGATACATTGGAGATAATATAAGGCAAGTATTGGAAACATTAGAACACTATGGAAAATATGGGAAACCAGGCCTGCTATTCATAGCAGACTTTGAAAAGGCATTTGATAAAGTTCGACTGGGGTTTATATATAAATGCCTGGAGCATTTCAATTTTGGAGAATCTCTTATAAAATGGGTCAAAATCATGTATAGTAACCCTAGGTGTAAAATAGTAAATAATGGCTATTTCTCTGAAAGTTTTAAACTGTCAAGAGGAGTGAAACAAGGTTGTCCACTATCGGCATATCTATTTATTGTGGCCATCGAGATGTTAGCGATTAAAATCAGATCTAATAATAATATCAGAGGATTAGAAATAAAGACCTTAAAAAACAAAGGTGTCATTGTACGCTGATGATTCATGTTTTTTTTTTTATCCACAACTAGAATCCCTCCACAGCCTCATAGAGGATCTAGATACATTTTCTAACCTCTCTGGATTACAACCAAATTATGACAAATGTACTATATTACGTATTGGATCACTAAAAATACAATTTTTACA
Organism: Coregonus clupeaformis; assembly: GCF_020615455.1. Taxonomy (NCBI): domain Eukaryota; kingdom Metazoa; phylum Chordata; class Actinopteri; order Salmoniformes; family Salmonidae; genus Coregonus; species Coregonus clupeaformis. Next base: position 42,021 of record NW_025534400.1, on the reverse strand, counting down.
TTACCATGTAGTTTACCAATAAAATGGTCTGATGGTGATGTGGATATACTCGGAATACATATCCCAAAGGAAATAAATGATCTCACTTCAATAAATTTTAATAGAAAATTAGCAAAAATAGATAAGATCTTACTACCATGGAAAGGAAAATACCTGTCAATTTGTGGAAAAAATCACCCTGATTAACTCATTAGTATTATCACAGTTTACCTATTTGCTTATGGTCTTGCCTACGCCTAGCGAACAGTTTTTTAAATTATATGAGAAAAAAATATTCAATTTTATTTGGAACGGCAAGCCAGACAAAATTAAAAGAGCATATTTATATAATGAATATGAATTCGGAGGACAGAAATTATTAAATATTAAAGCATTAGACCTATCACTAAAAGCTTCAGTCTTACAAAAGTTATACTTAAATCCGAACTGGTTCTCAAGCAAATTAGTAAGATTGTCTCACCCAATGTTCAAGAAAGGCCTTTTTCCCTTTATTCAGATTACAACCTCACACTTTCAGTTATTTGAAAAGGAAATAATCTCCCAAATGTCACTATTTCTAAAACAAGCCATAGAAAGTTGGTTGCAATTTCAATTTAATCCTCCAGAAACGACAGAACAAATAATGCAACAAATATTGTGGTTAAATTCAAATATACTAATTGACAAAAAACCTTTATTTTTGACAGAATGTTTAAAAAAGGTATAATCTTTGTAAATGATATCATCGGTAGGACTGGTGGAGTTATGACGCACATGCAGCTAACAAAAACATATGGAAATGTCTGCTCTACCCAAAATTACAACCAAATAATGGCAGCTTTACCCAAAAAATGGAAGAGGAAAGTGGAAGGGGGAGAAAGTAAGGAACTTGTCTGTCGGCCTTGCATTAAAGAACATAATTGGTTAAGGAAAACTGTGATAAATAAAAAATATATCAGTTTCACTTAAGGACCAAAGGATTGACAGCCGTCCCATATAGATTGCAAAATAGTTGGGAAGAGATCTTTGATGTACCGATCCCATGGCATAGTGTTTATGAACTGACACGCAAAAACGACACCGGATTCAAAAATTAGAATCTTTCAATTTAAATTATTATATAAAATCCTTGCTACCAATAGAATGTTATTTATATGGGGGATACAATCTTCCCAGCTCTGCAGATTTTGCTGTGAAGAGACGGAATCATTGGACCATTTGTTTTGGTTCTGTCCATTTGTAGCTTGTTTTTGGACACTGGTCCAGGAATGGCTAAAGGATTGCAATATTTACCTGGAACTAACCTTGCAGATAGCATTACTGGGTGATCTGAAAAGCCATAGTCAATCAATCAATAATATAATAATACTTTTAGCAAAGCTGTTTATTTTTAACTCTCAATCTGTAGAAGCAATGAGAATAGAAAGGTTCAGAACTTTTGTAAAACATCACAGTACGGTTGAAATATATATGGCAAATAGAAATCCGATATGGATGGTGTTAAGAGATAGATGGGAGGTATTGAATAGAGTTGAAGGATGGGACTAATAACAAATAACAACAAATAATAACAAAGATAGCTAATAATGTAAAGCATACTGTGTCCATAATAAGTATATAGGCTGTATGTTGGGAGCTTTTGGGAAAGAGCACAGTTAGAAAGATATGGCATATAGAAGCAAACCGGATGGACATCATGAAAACGATCGGAGAGGTTGAGAGTAGAAGTAGTTCAGGAGCAAAAAATAAATAAATAATAATAATAATAATAATAATGATATGTATGTATGTATGTATGTATGTATGTATGTATATGTATATATATATGTATATATATAATAGAATTATTGTAAAATTAACTGTGTCCATAAGGTGTAGATAGTAAGTATAGACCGGAAGTAGAGGCCTGGGAATTGTTGTTCACTAATTTACTCCAAGTAGGGAAAGGATGGTGGGGTTGAAAAGTAATAAAGGGGAGTATATATATAAAAAAATATATATATATAAAAAAAAAAAAAAAAAAAAAACATGGGGGATTGGAAGTGATGCAGACAATTACATTGATAGAAGATACAATCTATCTGCAATATTAAGCTGATCCATTCCCCCCCCAAAAAAAATACTTATAAATACTTATACTTATAAACTTATAAATGCCTCGGGAGCTCAGTTCAACTGTCGTACTCCATCAGAACTCCATATATAAGCTACTTTTGCTCCATTGTTTGTAAACAATGCAATTGTAAATAAACACTATACCCTCAACACATGGTTAAAACTGTCATGTCAGTCCTTGCATCCATAGCTCTGTATACATTTGAGAGTGGTTACATTTCTCCAGACCCAGCATTCTGAAGATTGACTATTTCGTGACTACAGATCACACCCCTATCTTAAAACAATAGTAATATATGATTTAAAAAAAATGTGTATCTCAGATAAAGACCTGTTTTAGTTTATCTGAGAAAATCTAGACCAGTACAGATAATGAATGTAAATGAAAGAGAAATGTCAGGAGAACATTTGATATAATTAGAGTTCTCTCTTTGTCATCATCCTCTTCTTCCTCTTCTTCATCTTCTTCTCCTCCTCCTCTTCTTTCTTGGGAGACCCCTCTTTCTCCTTGTTGAAGACCTTCCCATCGGGCTGCTTTTTCCATGTCAGTTTGGTGTCTGCAGGTAACCCCTGCTCCTTCAGCTTGTTCTTTATCTGGAGAAACACACCCACACAAACACACCCACACCCACACACACACACAGAGACACACAGAGAGACACACACACACACACACAGAGAGACACACACACAGAGAGACACACACACACACACACACACACACACACAGACAGACAGACAGACAGACAGACAGACAGACAGACAGACAGACAGACAGACAGACAGACAGACAGACAGACAGACAGACAGACAGACAGACAGACAGACAGACAGACAGACAGACAGACAGACAGACAGACAGACAGACAGACAGACAGACAGACAGACAGACAGACAGACAGACAGACAGACAGACAGACAGACAGACAGACAGACAGACAGACAGACAGACAGACAGACAGACAGACAGACAGACAGACAGACAGACAGACAGACAGACAGACAGACAGACAGACAGACAGACAGACAGACAGACAGACAGACAGACAGACAGACAGACAGACAGACAGACAGACAGACAGACAGACAGACAGACAGACAGACAGACAGACAGACAGACAGACAGACAGACAGACAGACAGACAGACAGACAGACAGACAGACAGACAGACAGACAGACAGATAGAGACTATATCATTCTGTAATAGTCTTTCTGAAGATCTCCAACTACCATTCCTTCCTGCTATACTGACATGTTCTTGACTTCAACCCTTTGACTCTATGGGGAGATGATGCTTATATTTGTCCTATTTAACACATGTACACGTGTCTTTTAATATGCATGTGTGAATTGGAAATGTGTTTTTTGAATATCCCACTCTCCCTGAAACACCCTCGGAGAGTGGGGTCACTGCCAGGAGAGAAGGGTATCAACAACAGACTAGGACCCAGACCAGAGAGGAGGTCATCCACAATGGACTGGGACCCAGACCAGAGAGGAGTTCATCCACAATGGACTAGGACCCAGACCAGGGAGGAGGTCATCCAAAATGGACTAGGACCCAGACCAGGAGAAGAGGTCATCATCAATGGACTAGGACCCAGACCAGAGAGGAGGTCATCCACAATGGACTAGGACCCAGACCAGAGAGGAGGTCATCCACAATGGACTAGGACCCAGACCAGAGAGGAGGTAATCATCAATGGACTAGGACCCAGACCAGAGAGGAGGTCATCCACAATGGACTAGGACCCAGACCAGGGAGGAGGTCATCCACAATGGACTAGGACCCAGACCAGAGAGGAGGTCATCATCAATGGACTAGGACCCAGACCAGGGAGGAGGTCATCCACAATAGACTAGAACCCAGACCAGAGAGGAGGTCATCCACAATGGACTAGGACCCAGACCAGGGAGGAGGTCATCCACAATGGAATAGGACCCAGAACAGAGAGGAGGTCATCCACAATGGACTAGGACCCAGACCAGAGAGGAGGTAATCCACAACAGACAAGGACCCAGACCAGAGAGGAGGTCATCCACAACAGACAAGAACCCAGACCAGAGAGGAGTTCATCCACAACAGACAAGGACCCAGACCAGAGAGGAGGTCATCCACAACAGACTAGGACCCAGACCAGAGACGAGGTCATCCACAACAGACTAGGACCCAGACCAGAGAGGAGGTCATCCACAACAGACTAGGACCCAGACCAGGGAGGAGGTCATCCACAATGGACTAGGACCCAGACCAGAAGAAGAGGTCTGTACAGTTTGTATCATTACTGAGTTTGTTCTTCATGAACAGGGTGAAACTCACCTCTTGTAAGATGTCGTCCTGAACAGCAGGATCGCTGAGGTTCAGATTTGGATCCTTTGGGGTCATCTTCACTCTAACCACCTGTCTCTTCAGTTGAGGTTTCTCAGGGTTCTTGCGTTTGGTCGGGGTGGCAGTCGTTGTTGTGGGTGTGGTCGGTGGGGAAGTCGTGGTTGTGGGTGTGGTCGGTGGGGAAGTCGTGGTTGTGGGTGTGGTTGGTGGGTAAGTCGTGGTTGTGGGTGTGGTCGGTGGGGAAGTCGTGGTTGTGGGTGTGGTCGGTGGGGAAGCCGTGGTTGTGGGTGTGGTCGGTGGGGAAGTCGTGGTTGTGGGTGTGGTCGGTGGGGAAGTTGTGGTTGTGGGTGTGGTCGGTGGGGAAGTCGTGGTTGTGGGTATGGTCGGTGGGGAAGTCGTGGTTGTGGGTGTGGTCGGTGGGGATGTTGTGGTTGTGGGTGTGGTCGGTGGGGAAGTCGTGGTTGTGGGTGTGGTTGGTGGGGAAGTCGTGGTTGTGGGTGTGGTCGGTGGGGAAGTCGTGGTTGTGGGTGTGGTCGGTGGGGGAAGTCGTGGCTGTGGGTGTGGTCGGTGGGGAAGTCGTGGTTGGCGGTGTGGTCGGTGGGGAAGTCGTGGTTGTGGTCGGCGGGGAAGTCATGGTTGGCGGTGTGGTCGGTGGGGAAGTCGTGGTTGTGGTTGTGGTCGGTGGGGAAGTCGTGGTTGTGGGTGTGGTCGGTGGGGAAGTCGTGGTTGGCGGTGTGGTCGGTGGGGGAAGTCGTGGTTGTGGGTGTGGTCGGTGGGGAAGTCGTGGTTGTGGGTGTGGTCGGTGGGGAAGTCGTGGTTGTGGGTGTGGTCGGTGAGGAAGTCGTGGTTGTGGGTGTGGTCGGTGGGGAAGTCGTGGTTGTGGGTGTGGTCGGTGGGGAAGTTGTGGTTGTGGGTGTGGTCGGTGGGGAAGTCGTGGTTGTGGGTATGGTCGGTGGGGAAGTCGTGGTTGTGGGTGTGGTCGGTGGGGATGTTGTGGTTGTGGGTGTGGTCGGTGGGGAAGTCGTGGTTGTGGGTGTGGTCGGTGGGGAAGTCGTGGTTGTGGGTGTGGTCGGTGGGGAAGTTGTGGCTGTGGGTGTGGTCGGTGGGGAAGTCGTGGTTGGCGGTGTGGTCGGTGGGGAAGTCGTGGTTGTGGTCGGTGGGGAAGTCATGGTTGGCGGTGTGGTCGGTGGGGAAGTCGTGGTTGTGGTTGTGGTCGGTGGGGAAGTCGTGGTTGTGGGTGTGGTCGGTGGGGAAGTCGTGGTTGGCGGTGTGGTCGGTGGGGAAGTCGTGGTTGTGGGTGTGGTCGGTGGGGAAGTCGTGGTTGTGGGTGTGGTCGGTGGGGAAGTCGTGGTTGTGGGTGTGGTCGGTGAGGAAGTCGTGGTTGTGGGTGTGGTCGGTGGGGAAGTCGTGGTTGTGGATGTGGGCAGGGGGGCAGTTGTGGTCTCCACAGCTGGGCCTAGAAGAGAATAAAATCTCACAGTGACAGTAGTGAATCATGGGGGCAACATTAGAGTTCTCCTGTCATCATAATATCAGGTAGATCAGGTGGAGAATATGGTAACTTACTATAGCAGATGAAAGGAAAGGAGTAGGCACAGGGCTTATTTATTAATTTAGTTTGATCAGAATAAGGATATAAAGACATCAGAATGCAGTTTAAACTCTGATTTACTGAAGGCCATCCTGGCAGCCAGTTCCTGAATGAGGAGTTACTCTGGTCAGACCATCTCCAGTAGTCTTGAAACAGGCCGATCCACACAGGCAGTCCCCTCAGGGATATCTTCTGATCTATCTCTGTGTTCTCAGTCTGGTTCCTCACACTGACCAGGTCTGTGTGATTCTGTCTACAGTAACTCTGAGCATCTCTCCAGGTCTTTTTCTCCTGAATTAAGACGTATGTTAGGTTGGTGCTTTGTTTTCCTGCAAAAGTCAAATTTAATAATCAATGCGAAAATCCAATGAAATATAATCTACTGATCATCTATTGTACATGTTCTCATTGATTTGATAACTGATTAACAACTTAAAGCCATCATGAGTCTATGTTTCTGCTCAATGACAGCCCTGGCACTTAGAACAGGCTTCATCGTTAGTCAAATTAAACACTCACCATCATAACAGATGAAGTGATGCTGGTCATCACAGGAGGTGTTGTTCCACAGCCCAGCTGTACTCATAAAAAGCACAGTTGCCATTTTGGGGCGTCCCAGTGTCCCAGTTTCTGAACTCAGTCTCCCCCTCTCTGTAGAAACGTCTGTCTGCCAGAGACCACTGCCACTTCATGGAGTCTCCTTTCTTCAGTCCGATCCAAAACCAGTTTTTATAATAATTGAGAGTAGTAATCAGCCTGTTCAGGTCCACCGTGTCATCTACTGTGGCCAGGTCAGTGTACTGTGCTCTGCAGTAACTCTGGGCGTCAGTCCAGTTCATAGAGTTGTTAATGAGGTGAAATTGATGAAGACATGAGGAAGGTGTGTAGAAGCCTGTGAACAGAATAATGATTCATGAGGGACATATTCTCCGGCAACTTCTCAACCCCAACCACACTTTCTATGGATCTGTGAACATACAGTACACCTTGGTGTGCAAACACACACACACCAACTACATCCATAAACACACACATACCTACATCCATAAACAAACACACACCCAGCATACATGAACGCATTTGCCCTGCGTGGGTATTCAGTGGGCAAGGTGGGCACACAGCAAGCCCAACACAGGCTAGCCCACACCAACCCAACACAGGCTAGCCCACACCAACCCAACACAGGCTAGCCCACACCAACCCAACACAGGCTAGCCCACACCAAACCAACACAGGCTAGCCCACACCAACCCAACACAGGCTAGCCCACACCAACCCAACGCAGGCTAGCCCACAACAACCCAACACAGGCTAGCCCACACCAACCCAACACAGGCTAGCCCACACCACACCAACCCAACACAGGCTAGCCCTCACCAACCCAACACAGGCTAGCCCTCACCAGCCCAACACAGGCTAGCCCACACCAACCCAACACAGGCTAGCCCTCACCAACCCAACACAGGCTAGCCCTCACCAGCCCAACACAGGCTTGCCCACAACAACCCAACACAGGCTAGCCCACACCAACCCAACACAGGCTAGCCAACTTAAAGCCCAGCAGCAACATGTTAGTGAATGACAGCAGCAGCTCTGTTGTCTTTCTGGTGTAATGTAACACATTAGATAAAGTGAGGGAAAAAAGTATTTGATCCCCTGCTGATTTTGTACGTTTGCCCACTGAAAACGAAATGATCTGACTATAATTTTAATGGTAGGTTTATTTGAACAGTGAGAGACAGAATAACAACAAAAAAATCCAGAAAAAACGCATGTCAAAAATGTTATAAATTGATTAGCATTTTAATGAGGTAAATAAGTATTTGACCCCCTCTCAATCAGAAAGATTTCTGGCTCCCAGGTGTCTTTTATACAGGTAACGAGCTGAGATTAGGAGCACACTCTTAAAGAGAATGCTCCTAATCTCAGCTTGTTACCTGCATAAAAGACACCTGTCCACAGAAGCAATCAATCAATCAGATTCCAAACTCTCCACCATGGCCAAGACCAAAGAGCTCTCCAAGGAAGTCAGGGACAAGATTGTGGGGGGCGGCAGGTAGCTTAGTGGGTAAGAGCGTTGTGCCAGTAACCGAAAGGTCGCTGGTTCTAATCCCCGAGCCGACTAGGTGAAAAATCTGTCGATGTGCCCTTAAGCAAGGCACTTAACCCTAATTGCTCATGTAAGTCGCTCTGGACAAGAGCGTCTGCACTTAACCCTAATTGCTCATGTAAGTCGCTCTGGACAAGAGCGTCTGCTAAATAATTTAATTTATTTTTTAATTTATTGTAGACCTACACAAGGCAGGAATGGGCTACAAGACCATCGCCAAGCAGCTTGGTGAGAAGGTGACAACAGTTGGTGCGATTATTCGCAAATGAAAGAAACACAAAATAACTGTCAATCTCCCTCGGCCTGGGGCTCCATGCAAGATCTCACCTCGTGGAGTTGCAATGATCATGAGAGAGGTGAGGAATCAGCCCAGAACAACACAGGATGATCTTGTCAATGATCTCAAGGCAGCTGGGACCATAGTCACCAAGAAAACAATTGGTAACACACTACGTCGTGAAGGCTTGAAATCCTGCAGCGCCCGCAAGGTCCCCCTGCTCAAGAAAGCACATATACAGGCCCGTCTGAAGTTTGCCAATGATCATCTGAATGATTCAGAGGAGAACTGGGTGAAAGTTTTGTGGTCAGATGAGACAAAAATCGAGCTCTTTGGCATCAACTCAACTAGCCGTGTTTGGAGGAGGAGGAATGCTGCCTATGACCCCAAGAACACCATCCCCACCGTCAAACATGGAGGTGGAAACATTATGCTTTGGGGGTGTTTTTCTGCTAAGAGGACAGGACAACTTCACTGCATCAAAGGGACGATGGACGGGGCCATGTACCGTCAAATCTTGTGTGAGAACCTCCTTCCCTCAGCCAGGGCATTGAAAATGGGTCGTGGATGGGTATTCCAGCATGACAATGACCCAAAACACACTGCCAAGGCAACAAAGGAGTGGCTCAAGAAGAAGCACATTAAGGTCCTGGAGTGGCCTAGCCAGTCTCCAGACCTTAATCCCATAGAAAATCTGTGGAGGGAGCTGAAGGTTCGAGTTGCCAAACGTCAGGCTCGAAACATTAATGACTTGGAGAAGATTGTTACGGAGTCTAGTTGATAGGTAATCGACAAGTTGGACTGTTCCCCAGACTCCACGCGTAGGGATTTGTACAAGGCTTAACAAGGCTATTGAACTGAACATTGGTGTCTGTCTTTATTCCTTAATCCAACATATCATACAGAAACATGGTATCAGAAGTGGCTCGGAAAACACACGTTTGTTATTTTTGTAGCTAAGTACAGTATAGGCGCAGTTACGTTCCATATGCGAACACAAGCCGTTTCCTACTCACAACACTGATCAACTCCGTGTTAGCTGGCTAGCTAGCATCACTACCTACCTCCATGACTGAAGACAAAGAAATCTCCTATTCCATTGCTATGGCAGCGAACATTCCGCCACCAAATCACATGGTTCTCACAGGGGACTGGAATACTAATTGGGACAACTTCAGGGATGAATTCGAGGACTATGCGCTGGCGACCGGGTCTACATGAGAAACCCAACGAGGTACAAGCGGCAACTCTGAGGAGTTTAATGGGCAGCGAATGCAGGCATATCTACCGGCACAATCTCACCCTCACGGCACGACAACAGTGTGATGCAAAGGCTATATTGGATGCATTGGGAATTACTTCAAACCCGCCAGAAACGTAATTTACGAGCGGTTCGTTTTTCGCGAAGCTGCAAACAGGAAGAGGGTGAGTCAGTACACAACTTTGTAACCCGTTTGAGAGAGAAATCCGCCACTTGTGAATACGGGGGATTGAAAGATGAACTGATTCGTGACAAAATAGTACTGGGAATTGCAAATGAGAATACGCGACGGCGTCTACTGAGAGAGAGAGGCTTAACATTAGTAACTGCCATCGAAATGTGCCGCACTGCTGAAGTCACTGACATGAGAATGAGAGCAATGGAAACGGAAACCCCACGCTCCGACGTTGATACTGTTCACGCTGTTGCTAGGCAGACATTCAGACAAAACCAATCGAGGCAGAGTAATTCACCACGAACGGTGAACACAGAGAGCCCCGTAGCATGTAAATACTGTGGGAACACACACACACGTGGCAAAGAGCACTGCCCGGCATATGGAAAACCATGCAGAGCTTGTGGAACTAATAATCACTTTGCAAAAGTGTGTCTCAAAAGCAAAAGAAGGGGTGAGTGAGGGCAAGATTCACTGTGTTGATGATGTTACTCAATGTTCAGAGCTGAACAGTGAAAGTGACATTTACATGCATGAATCCATTGGGGCTGTACACTCAAGAGGGAAGAAATGGTTTGTGACACTACGATTACACAACAAGCAACAACAATGTCAACTGGATTCGGGTGCTACATGCAACGTAATGAGCTACAAAGACAAAATCAATCTGGCACCTGACACACATCTATTTCCCAGCGATACTAGACTAAAGCTGTACTCAGGAGAACTAATGAGCTCTATGGGCACCTTTGAGACCGAATGTGTTATTCGGGGACGCAAACACAAGCTGGAGTTCGAGATTGTGAAAACCAGTCAAAATCCTCTCCTCTCAGGCTCTACATGCGAACGCCTAGGACTGATGCAGTTCACTGTACCAAATGACCTGCACATTGTGGATCATGTCCAGCATGGACCCCCTGTCCAAAGAACAACTACTCAGCAGATATGACGATGTATTCAACATGCCCGTTGAATCAGTGCCTGGGGAGGTACACTTTGAAGTGGATGAGAGCATTACTCCAGTCCAGTGTGCTCCTCGCAATGTGCCCATTGCAATGAAAGTGGCTGTGAAGGCCCAGCTGGACAAGTACGAGGCCGATGGCCACATGACATCTGTGACTGAACCAACTGACTGGATCAGCAATATGGTCATAGTGAAAAAAACCAGAGAAGCTGAGGGTCTGCATCGACCCAAAGCATCTGAACCAAGCACTGAAACGATCCCACTACATCATGCCGACACTAGAGGATGTCCTCTATAAGCTTCCCAAGGCCAGGATTTTCACCTTGGTGGATGCCCGAGATGCATTCCTTCAATGCAAGCTGGACGAAGAAAGCAGCTTCATGACTACCTTCTGGACCCCCTGGGGTCGGAAACGCTGGCTCAAGCTCCCGTTTGGTGTCTCAGTGGCGCCTGAGGTATACCAACGCAAGCAGCACGAGTTACTGGCTGGGCTCAAGGGCATTGAACCCATCGCCGATGATATCCTGATCGTAGGCTGTGGTGAAACAGACGAAGAAGCAGAACGCGACCACGATGTGAAGCTCCTGGCACTGATGGAGCGCTGCCGATCAGTTAAGCTTCGTCTTGGCCTGAAGAAGCTGCAGTTCAAGGTGAAAGACGTCCACTTCCATGGCCACATTCTCTCGGCAAAAGGCCTGAAGCCGGACCCAGACAAGGTCCAAGCGATCCTCGACATGCCAAACCCGTCTGATGCAAAAGGAGTACAGCGTCTCATCGGCTTTGCAAACTATCTTGCAAAGTTCATGCCACACCTATCAGCAGTCTGTGAGCCTCTGCGCCGGTTGCTGGACAAAGACACACCATGGCACTGGCTACCCAAGCACGAGGCCGCAGTGCAGGAGATGAAATCTCTGGCTTCATCCATGCCAGTGTTGCGCTACTACGACGTCACGAAGCCTGTCACAATCCAGAGCGACGCTAGCCAAAGGGGACTTGGATGCTGCCTTATGCAGGAAGGCCAGCCCGTTTGCGTTTGCCTCGAGAGCGCCACCCCCACCGAACAAAACTATGCACAAATTGAGAAAGAGTGCCTCAGCATCGTCTTCTCCTGCCAGCGATTCCATCACTACTTATATGGTCGAGAGCTGGTCACCGCTGAAACTGACCACAAACCACTCATTGCCATATTCAGTAAACCTCTCCTCAACGCGCCCAAGAGGCTTCAAAGTATGCTCCTGACTCTGCAAAACTACAGCCTGAAGGTCATTTACAAGCCAGGACCTGAGATGTACATCAGCGACACACTGAGCAGGGCAACAGCACAATGTACAGGTAGAGGCACTGCCTATCAGCGGCAGGCCATCTGCTCGCTACAGCAGGAACAACAAGATGTTCAACAGATCAATCAGGCAGACTACTTAAACGTGACAGATCACCGCCTAGCCCAGATCAGGCAACATACTGACAAGGACGAACACCTACAGTCACTGAAGTCCATGGCTCTAGCAGGTTGGCCATATCTGAAAGAGGAGACACCTTTCACAGTGAGAGAATACTGGACCTTTCGAGATGAGATCAGTGTGCAAAATGGCGTCTTGTTCAGAGGTCAGAAGGTCATTATTCCCAAATCACTACGTCCAGAGATGCTTACCCGCATACACTCCAGTCACGTCGGAGGTGACGCATGCTACCGTCAGGCTCGTGAAACATTATACTGGCCAAACATGCAAGCAGAAATTAAAGACTTTGTCAGCAACTGTACCACATGCAACGAAAGTACGCTCATGAACAGCAAAAGGAAACCATGATGTCACACGAACTGCCCACAAGGGCCTGGCAAATCATCAGCATGGACTTATTCAGCCACAGACAAAAGGACTATCTTCTCCTCGTTGATCATTACTCTGACTTTTGGGAAATTGAACTGCTCCCTGACTTGTCCGCAGAGACGGTCATAAAGCGCTGCAAGGCGCAGTTTGCAAGGCAAGGTCAGCCTGACAAGGTAATCACGGACAATGGCCCACAATTCACTGCACAGTTCAAGCGTTTCGCCTCAGAATGGGAGTTTGACCACGTGACCTCCTCTCCAAGACACCCAAAAGCAAATGGCAAGGCAGAATCAGCTGTCAAGATTGCAAAAACCTGTTAAGCAGGGGCCTTGCGCGACAGCAACGACCCATGGAAAGCGATCTTACAGTGGAGGAACACACCCACCGAAAACATGGACAGCAGCCCAGCACAACGCCTTCTGTCCAGACGTCTGAAGACTACTATCCCCGTAGCTAACAAGCTACTTGAGCCCTGCGTCATGGTTGGCGTCACGGACAAACTGCGTCACAGAAAGCAGCTCGCTAAGTGCTTCTACGACCGGACTGCTCGAGACCTACCAGAGCTGGAGGTGGGTGAAACTATAAGGATGAAACCGCTGCCGGGAGACCACACAGGACTTTGGAGGCTGGGCACATGCCTACAGAGAGTTGCACCACGTTCTTACCTGGTGGATGTTGGTGGCTCCCTCTATCGTCGCAATCGGGTGGATCTGCGCGTAGCAGAGCAGACAAACCAGAACATGCCATACACTCACTTAGATGAGCTGGATCACAGTCCAGGCCTAAGGGTAAGGGGGTGCAGAATTGAGACATGAGCCAACTGAAGGTGAAGCTTCTACCCCACCAAACTCTCCAGCTCGTGGCCCTAATCCTACCCCCTGTCAGAGCCAATACTTACTCACGGGTGGGTCGGCTGTGCAAGCCATCGGACAGGCTTACTCTGTAAGCAAGAGACTTAACTTGTTGTCTGTTAATTTAAAAAAGGAAGATGACAGCTGAAGTAAAAAGAAAATGTCATGCTTTTCAATTGTTATGACTTGACTGTTAAGAACGCAATGTTATGCCGTTATGTTTGCACTTTCTATTGAAAAGGATGATGTTACGGAGTCTAGTTGATAGGTAATCGACTAGTTGGACTGTTCCCCAGACTCCACGCGTAGGGATTTGTACAAGGCTTAACAAGGCTATTGAACTGAACATTGGTGTCTGTCTTTATTCCTTAATCCAACATATCATACAGAAACAAAGATCTGCAAAGAGGAGTGGGACAAAATCCCTCCTGAAATGTGTGCAAACCTGGTGGCCAACTACAAGAAACATCTGACCTCTGTGATTGCCAACAAGGGTTTTGCCACCAAGTACTAAGTCATGTTTTGCAGAGCGGTCAAATACTTATTTCCCTAATTAAAATGCAAATCAATTTATAATATTTTTGACATGGGTTTTTCTGGATTTTTTCGTTGTTATTCTGTCTCTCACTGTTCAAATAAACCTACCATTAAAATGATAGACTGATCATGTCTTTGTCAGTGGGAAAATGTACCAAATCAGCAGGGGATCAAATACTTTTTTCCCTCACTGTAAATAAGGTAGTTTTCACACTTGGGCCCTTTCAGCCAATTTCTGTTAACTCAGTGAGGTTTGCTTAATTTTTTTGTGCAGTGTGAAGACTTCAAAAGAACTCAGACCCCTCAAAAGAGCCCCAGAAGCGAATCGAACTGAGATGGTCTGATGGTCGCTTGAATTCCGCTGGTAAAGTCACTTTTTTTAGGCCAATGTGAACACAAAGCTCCCCAGGTTCGCTTGTCATTATTCCCGCACCACACACTAGACTACTGCAACACCGTTTCCCGCACCACACTCAAGACTACTGCAACACCGTTTCCCGCACCACACACTAGACTACTGCAACACCGTTTCCCGCACCACACACTAGACTACTGCAACACCGTTTCCCGCACCACACACTAGACTACTGCAACACCGTTTCCCGCACCACACACTAGACTACTGCAACACCGTTTCCCGCACCACACACTAGACTACTGCAACACCGTTTCCCCTGCCATAAACCCTCACATTGGTGCCACAAAAGAGAGAAGATGATGATGTGCAGGTTCACGGGAAAAAATGTGTGTTGTTTTTGGATATTGATTAGCGATTGTCAACGATGCACAGAAATTCCAAAATGTGTGGAGTTTTTAGCTCAGGTGATTTGTTTGCCATATGTGATCTATAGGCTAAGAGAGCTTCATAAGCTGTTTATTGATTGTGGGGTTTGAATAACGTGCGAAGACAACCTATTTGGGGAGAATCACAACATAGGCTACAAAATCTCTTCTAGCTCTTAAAGGGGCAGTAGCCTACCTTGGGTGTACAATTTTGAATTAAAGCATGATTTATTCTGCAGTTATTCTGCAGTTATTCTAATGCTATTCATTATGTTAGAAATACAATGTACAGTAAATGTTAATAGTATCTTCTGATTACAATTATTATGTGTATATATATAGTAGCTTCCAAAATGTAAGTAGGTATATCTAGCTGTCCGATAACACATTCTGATTGAATGGCTTGTCCTATGCTTTGTAAAAACCCAGAGCGCACTGAGTGAATGTTGGAAAAAGATCTTGGTTTCTTTCTAAACGTAGACGTGTGAATGCAAAGAGCACTCACTCCACAAAATAGGTGAAGTGAACTAGCAAAATAGTTGAGTCCTCATTCAAAGGCAAGGGCAGTGTGAATACAAAGAGAACTGAGTTATTTAGCTCTTTTTTTTTACCTAGTTCACTTTAAAGAGGGCTGAGATCAGTTATTTAAAAGAGGACCATATGTGAAAACACCAAACAGAATTTAGGGCTCGTAAATGTTACCATTGATTCACGCTGGGTCACTCTGGGCCAATGTCTTGGGGGCCAGTAGGGAGCCGATTAACAAGGACTCTTCAGCCCAAAGTGGGCATGTTTGCTGGGACACACACACACACACACACACACACACACACACACACACACACACACACACACACACACACACACACACACACACACACACACACACACACACACACACACACACACACACACACACACACACACACACACTAAACTGACCTGAGATTAGCAGGGTGAGATACAAAAATGGTTCCATCACTGTGAAATTCAAAGGTTATATGATTAAAATGTATACTGTACACAGACTTTTACAAAACTTTATAAATGCAAACTGTCTTTCTCCTTCTTTACTGATATGTTCGTGATAGGACAGGTGAAGATAGTGCTCCCCACATTATCACCTGTTCAGAGACATGAACAATCACTGATTGTTAGGCCAGGTTTTTAAAGTATTGGAAGAGGGTTGGGGTGAAAAACCTCAACATAACATTTTCAGAGGGCCATCAAGGGTAAGAACACATGGTTGATTATTCTACACTGGAACCTTCCAAACTGCAACATGATTCCTATGGTCACACACTGCCTGACTTTAAACACAATGAAAACACAATGAAAGGTTTTGAACATAAGACAGAGGATATTACACAATTAGAGTTTGTGTTCCAAGAGTTTTGGAAATGTACCACTTATATCTGAAAAAATATTGGGGGAAAAACTATAAATACACTTCTCTACAATAAAATTTCTAGATTTTCAACATGATTATACAATCCAAAATTGCCTCACCTGTTACTTGAAGGTAACTCTGTCTTTCGTTCTCTCTCGCTCCGTCTCTCCAGTTTTAACCTATAAACCTTACACTGTTCCTAATTTCCTTGAATGTGTTATTTATCAACAAAAACATCTGTGCACTTGACATTCATCCCACTGGAAAAGGGGTTGGACAGAGCAAGAGAAGGAAACAGTTAGAGAGGCTATACAGAACATTTGCATGTGATGGTACTCTTGATCCATAGGAGATAACCCAGTCCTCTAGACAGACATATTGCCCAGAATTGGCCTCACTGTACAGAAAAGGACCCACCTCCTCACGTCTAAAAACTAAGGGTTGTGTGGTGTTAAGTATTGTTCAGGTGAGTGAGGCCTGAATTAAGAGTGACACTCCCAGGTAAAGCCACTTGACTGGAACAGGACTAGAGGTATACCACAGAGACAGGCAGGAACCCAGAGGCCCTGGTCTCAGCTCTCACTCTCTGAAAATTTGTTTTTTAAGACAAATTCCTCAGGTTTTACATTGGGGGTTCCTAGAATGTTTTTAGTTGACTAAATTTGAATGTTATTCAGGTAATTATTGGGCTGCCATGGTAAAAATATATACACTGAGTGTACAAAACATTAGGAACACCTTCCTAATATTCAGTTGCCCTCAGAACAGCCTCAATTCGTCGGTGCATTAAATCTACAAGGTGTCTAAATTGTTCCACAGGGATGCTGGCCCAAGTCGACACCAATAATTCTCACAGTTGTGTCAAGTTGGCTGGTAGTGGATCTCTACTCCAACTAGCTCGTTCCATTTTATCCCACAGATGATCAATTGGATTGATATCTGATGACTGGTGAATTAACTGTCATGGAAAGAGCAGGTGGTCCAAATGTTTTGTACACTCAGTGTATAGATCAACATGAACTACTCTAGCATTGGGTCCTCAGCCCTCCCTCTCCGCTGTCATTGGGTGCTATTCTCTCCCTCTCCTCTGTCATTGGGTGCTCAGCCCTCCTTCTCCTCTGTCATTGGGTGATATTCCCTCCCTCTCCTCTGTCATTGGGTGCTATTCTCTCCCTCTCCTCTGTCATTGGGTGTTCTGCACTCTCTCTCCTCTGTCATTGGGTGTTCGGTCCTCCCTCTCTCTCTGTGATTGGGTGCTATGCTCTCCCTCTCCTCTGTAATTGGGTGTTATTCCTCTCTCTCTGTTTCTCTCTGTCTATTTTCTCTCTTCCCCTCTCTTTCCTTTCTCTCTCTCTCTCTCTCTCTCTCTCTCTTTCCTCTCTCTCTCTCTCTCTCTCTCTCTCTCTCTCTCTCTCTCTCTCTCTCTCTCTCTCTCTCTCTCTCTCTCTCTCTCTCTCTCTCTCTCTCTCTCTCTCTCTCTCTCTCTCTCTCTCTCTCTCTCTCTCTCTCTCTCTCTCTCTCTCTCTCTCTCTCTCTCTCTCTCTCTCTCTCTCTCTCTCTCTCTCTCTCTCTCTCTCTCTCTCTCTCTCTCTCTCTCTCTCTCTCTCTCTCTCTCTCTCTCTCTCTCTCTCTCTCTCTCTCTCTCTCTCTCTCTCTCTCTCTCTCTCTCTCTCTCTCTCTCCCCTCTCTCTCTCTCTCTCTCTCTCTCTCTCTCTCTCTCTCTCTCTCTCTCTCTCTCTCTCTCTCTCTCTCTCTCTCTCTCTCTCTCTCTCTCTCTCTCTCTCTCTCTCTCTCTCTCTCTCTCTCTCTCTCTCTCTCTCTCTCTCTCTCTCTCTCTCTCTCTCTCTCTCTCTCTCTCTCTCTCTCTCTCTCTCTCTCTCTCTCTCTCTCTCTCTCTCTCTCTCTCTCTCTCTCTCTCTCTCTCTCTCTCTCTCTCTCTCTCTCTCTCTCTCTCTCTCTCTCTCTCTCTCTCTCTCTCTCTCTCTCTCTCTCTCTCGTGACGTCACGAGAGGCTACACAGCTTTCAGCGGGATTGCTCAAGTAGTGCAAGGAGACAAGGTTCAAACAAAACAAGGATTTTATTATAGGTCTTGGGAAATTAACGAAAATATAACAAAATTCTGTTCTCTTGCTTGGGCTCTTTAAGGGTTAACAGTTCAGGGATGTCTCTTCCACATCCAAAATCATAATTCTCACTCGCTCAGATAACTTTTCCCCAGCCTTACTGTAGTCCACGTTGCAGCTAGTGGCCAACCCAGCAAAAGTCCTTCCAAATGTCTCTCACGTATTTCCACAGGTGCATATATCCAAAGGTGAGTATTTCCCAAAGGTAAGTATCTCCAAATCCTTATATTCCTCATGGAAGTGGACGTGCAGCACTCTTGTCCTCCAGAGAGCCCAGGTTGGAGACTGTGTCTCTTCCCTTCCCAAACCTTCAGCTCATCAGCTCCTCATTTGTTTCAGCTGCGTGGGAAGATTGGCCATAGAGGGGTGGAGTTCCCGACCATACCAGCAGATGGAGCCATAGCTGTCTGGGTTTGCAGCCACCTCAGGGGGATGTAACGTCCCTCCAGGACACAGCCTCTCGTGACATCACAATATATATATATATATATATATATATTTATTTGAACACTCAGGAACAGAGAGACAGGTAACACAGACACAGGCTAATGTATGTGAAGACAAAATACTGGAGAGAAAATGTATTGGATTCTAAATGGGATACCTGGATGTGAATTGTGTTTTAACGCTGTGATTTGCTGTGGTCAGTGTACTGTAATGAGACAGTGAGCATATGGGTGACAGCACAGAGATACTCGGTAACACTTACTATGAAACCCATATTGATAATACATTTATACATTGATTTATTTATTTAACCTTTTTTAACTAGGCAAGTCAGTTAAGAACACTTTCTTATTTACAATGACGGCCTACCCCGGCCAAACCCGGACGATGCTGGCCAATTGTGCGCCACCCTAAGGGACTCCCAATCATGGCCGGATTGTGATACAGCCTGGAATCGAACCAGGGTCTGTAGTGACGCCTCTAGCACTGAGATGCAGTGCCTTAGACCGCTGCACGCTCATAGATTAATAATGTTATAGACTCATAATCCCATATACCAAAACTCCTAATGCATTATAAGTATAATCATAATAATAATATAATAATAATATGCCATTTAGCAGATCTCTTACAATGTACAGCAACATAGTGCTTCATAATTACTGTTCACTTTTTCCTCAGGGATCGCACAGCGTTACACATTTCAAAATACCATGTGATTCTTCTGTGATGGTGAGTTGGCTATATGTACATACGATATTCATCAAAACCTTTCTTCTCAACTTGACTCAATAGTTAGCTAGCTAGCAAGCTGGTCATAGAAGTTGAGAATAAAAGTTTGGATCAACAGTGTATGTGTACACGTAGCAGCTAGAGTGGATCCCACTATCTGTCACTCCATTCAGAGCTACACTACAGGTCAAAGGAGTGTGCAAAGCTGTCATCAAGGTAAAGGGTTGCTATTTGAAGAACCTAAAATATAAAATATATTTTGATTTGTTTAACACTTTTTTGGTCACTACATGATTCCATATGTGTTATTTCTATAGGAGAATGTCAGGCCATCAGTCTGTGAGCTGAAGCTGAAGCGCAGCTGGGTCATGCAGCAAGGCAATGATCCAAAACACACAAGTCTAAATGAAGATGGTTAAAAAGCAACACATTTGACGTTTTGGAATGGCCTAGTCAAAGTCCAGACCTAATCCCAATTGTGATGTTGTGGCAGGACTTGAAACGAGCAGTTCATACTTGAAAACCCACAAATATCGTTAAATTAAAGCAGTTCTGAGTGGAAGAGTGGGCCAAAATTCCTCCACAGTGACATGAGAGACTGATTAACTACATGAAGCGTTTGGTTGGAGTCATTGCAGCTAAAGGTGGCACAACCAGTTATTGAGTGTAAGGGGGCAATTACTTTTTCAAACATGGACACTGGGTCTTACATAACTTTGTTTATGAAATAAGTATGTAAATGTTGTGTTATTTGTTCACTCAGGTTCCCTTTATCTAATATTCAGTTTTCTTTGAAGATCTGATAACATTCAATAAGAAAATATGCAAAAGTTGCGAAAATTTGAAAGGGGGCAAATACATTTTTTTACAGCACTGTATATTAACATAACTACAGATAACTAATTTACAGACATGATGTATTCAATGTCTATCTTGAGAACACACCCCTGTAATAAAACTCTCAAGAAAAACATCTAATGATAAAACACTATTCATGTTTATAATTAAAACATTTACTTAATGAAAAACATTTAGTTAGGCTGAGTAGAGCACAAATAATGAATGTAAATAAAAATAAAAATGTCAGGAGAACATTTGATATAATTAGAGTTCTCACTTTGTCATCATCCTCTTCTTCCTCTTCTTCATCTTCTTCTCCCCCTCCTCTTCTTTCTTGGGAGACCCCTCTTTCTCCTTGTTGAAGACCTTCCCATCGGGCTGCTTTTTCCATGTCAGTTTGGTGTCTGCAGGTAACCCCTGCTCCTTCAGCTTGTTCCTTATCTGGAGAAACACACACACACACACACACACACTAACACACACACACACACACACACAGACACACACATTTACATTTACATTTAAGTCATTTAGCAGACGTTCTTATCCAGAGCGACTTACAGTTTATTCACATTATTATTATACTTTTTTTTTTTTCATTTTTCTTTTATACCCCCTGTGGGAATCGAACCCACAACCCTGGCGTTGCAAACGCCATGCTCTATCAACTGAGCTACATCCCTGCCGGCCATTCCCTCCTCTACCCTGGACGACGCTGGGCCAATTGCGCGCCGCCCCATGGGTCTCCCGGTCGCGGCCGGCTACGACAGAGCCTGGACACACACACACACACACACACACACACACACACACACACACACACACACATACACACACACACACACACACACACACACACACACACACACACACACAGACAGACAGACAGACAGATAGAGACTATATTATTCTGTAATAGTCTTTCTGAAGATCTACAACTACCATTCCTTCCTGCTATACTAACACGTTCTATACTTCAATCCTTTGACTCTATGAGGAGATGATACTTATATTTGTCCTATTTAACACATGTACACGTGTCTTTTAATATGCATGTGTGAATTGGAAATGTGTTTTTTGAATATCCCACTCTCCCTGAAACACCCACGCAGAGTGGGGTCACGGCCAGGAGAGAAGATCATCCACAACAGACTAGGACCCAGACCAGAGAGGAGGTCATCCACAACAGACTAGGACCCAGACCAGAGGAGATTATCCACAACAGACAAGGACCCAGACCAGAGATGAGGTCTGTACAGTTTGTATCATTACTGAGATGGTTCTTCATGAACAGGGTGAAACTCACCTCTTGTAAGATGACGTCCTGAACAGCAGGATCGATGAGGTTCAGATTTGGATCCTTTGGGGTCATCTTCGCTCTCACCACCTGTCTCTTCAGTTGAGGTTTCTCAGGGGTCAGGGAGGCAGTCTTGCGTGTGATCGGGGTGGCAGTCGTGGTTGTGGGTGTGGTCGAGGTAGCAATCGTGGTCATTATTATGGTTGTGGATGTGGGTGTGGTCGGTGGGGAAGTCGTGGTTCTGGGTGTGGGGAAGTCGTGGTTCCCGTCATTGTCGGGTGAGGTTGTGTCTATCTCTGGCGGGAGGTAAGCTTGGCTTATATGGTGTAGAGCAGGGGTGTCAAATGTGCGGCCCGCGGGCCGGATCAGGCCCGCAAACGGGTTTAATCCGGCCCGCGAGATGATTTAAAAAAATAAATAAAAAAAATTTAAGTATAAAAATGTGCTGCAATTTTTCAATAAAATAAACTGCTGTTCCAATTGCGTCCACTGGATGGCGCAATAGCAATTGTGTTAAGCAAGCAAACTGTTTATACCGGGGCAGAGCAAGTAGGTCAAGCACGTGCAGCCAATGAGCTACTTTGTTTTGCCCGCGATATTTATTACCGCTTCCACTTTTAACATTATGTGCTTTGGCACCCTCATTGCCCCAATATGTCTCTGTCAAAAAGAGAAAAGTGGACGCAGAGTGCAGAGTGTTCCAAGAAAAATGGTCATCCTATTTATTCACTGAATTGAATGGGAAAGCTGTATGTTTGGTTTGTTCAGAGCATGTTGCAGTGCTGAAAGAATATAACCTTCGTCGCCACTATGTGAGTCTTCATGCCGACAAATATGACAACTTTCAAGGACAGCGGAGATGAGAGAAGGTGAATGAACTGTTGGCGGGTCTGAAGAAACAGCAGTCTGTGTTTACTCACAGCCGAGACATCAGTGACGCTGCAGTGAAAGCTAGCTACCTCATTGCTAATGAAATCGCAGTGGCTTCAAAACCATTTAGTGAGGGTGAATTTGTAAAAACATGCATGATGAAGGCAGCGGAGATTGTGTGCCCTGAAAAGCGGCAGGCTTTTGCAAATATCAGCCTGACAAGAAACACAGTTGCAGACAGGATTTCCGATCTTTCAGTGGATTTGGACAGCCAGTTGAAGCAAAAAGTAAAGTCATTTATTGCGTTTTTGGGTTGCAATTGATGAAAGCACGGACATTACAGATGTTGCACAACTGGCCATTTTTTCATCCGCGGAGTTGATGACACATTGACCGTCACCGAGGAGTTCGTGGAGTTGGTGCCGATGACAGATACAACGACAGCAGCTGATATTTTTACCGCACACGTCGGCGCGCTGGACAGGGTCGGAGTGGACTGGTCCCGCGCTGTCAGCCTGGCTACAGATGGTGCGCCCTCAATGATCGGGAAAAAAGCAGGCGTTGTGACAAAGTTCAGAGAGAAAGTGCAATCTGCAAATGGAGGATGTGATTTTTTGACTTTTCACTGTATTTTGCACCAGGATGCTTTGTGTTGCAAGTCATTAAAGATGGATAACGTAATGAAGGTGGTCATCCAAACTGTCAATTTCATCCGATCCAGAAGCCTGAATCACCGTCAGTTTGACAGCCTTCTCAGAGAGAAAGACCACATCTATGGCCTGCCATACCACACTGAGGTAAGATGGTTAAGCCGAGGTGCTGTGCTGAGGCGTTTCTTTGATTTACGAGAAGAAATTGAACAGTTCATGGAAGAAAAGGGCAAACCAGTGTTAGAATTTCATTCCGCAGAATGGATGCCGGACCTTGCATTTATGGTGGATGTTACAGAGCACCTGAATAACTTGAACAAACAGCTGCAAGGGCGCAACAAAGTTGTCACGCAGTATTATGACAGCATACGTTCTTTCCAAGTTGAAGCTGTCATTGTGGGAGACACAACTTGCCGGTGGTGATGCAGCTCACTTCCCCTGTCTGAAAAAATGTGTGCGACCCAACATGTGGCAGACATGATGCGGTTCAAAGATAAAATAACTGGACTGTTACGGGAGTTTGAGCAACGCTTTCAGATTTATGTTTATATGTTTTTATGTTGATGTGCTATTGTTTTTAATTGATTTTATTTTATTTGTATATTTAACCTATTCTTGACTCTGTGGTTCTTGCACTTGTTTGGGGAACAGGATTTCATTATTTTTATCTACATTTCTGCCTGAGAAATGACACCCTGATATAGTTCTGTGATCTGTGAAACATTTCTATTAATCACTGAGGCATTGTGTGTTTGTGTGTTCTTTTTCTTTAGAATTTTCAAATAAACTTGACGTGTTTTATGATTAATAGTGATGTTGTGCTTGTACTATTTTGGACACACTGTCCTCAGGCTCCAGCTTTATGTTCTATGTTGATCGTATTAAAACAAAGAAAACAATCTGAAGTTGTTGTTTTTAAGTTATATATACCATGATTTTTCCAGTCCGGCCCACTTGGGAATAGATTTTCCTCCATGTGGCCCCTGAGCTAAAATGAGTTTGACACCCCTGGTGTAGAGTAAAGTTTAAACTATGTAGTTAGATTGTAGTTAGGTATTGTAGGTAGTTATCGTGGGTTGTTGTATGTAATTATTGTAGGTAAGTATTGTATTCTGCTGAGCCCGGTGAAGCACGAGGCTAGCTAACCAACTACCTGGACTAGCTAGCGGGTAGCTACTGGTAACTATTAGCAACTGTGGATAGTTGTTTCACGCTTAAGAGTGCCTGTAATTATGCCAGCTAGATGCCTACAATAATTACATACAATAATGCCTACCATCTAGCTGTTTTTCTAACCTCATTGTCTGAAGCGTTAACATTAGGTAGTAAGTAGCTACTGTGCTCGAAATGTAGCTAGCTTGTTGCTACCTGGATAGCTAACTAAACAATAGCTGGAACGACCTAGCGAACAGACGCGAACTGGCTGAGTCGATTCAGTGGCTAGCTTTGCACTTGGCTAGCTAACAGTAGCTGCTAGGGGTAAGTTAAAACCTACATTTGTGTTTTGTTTTTACATATTGGTAGCCAGAGTCGTTCAAGGGAATTCGGGACATGGGTGACTAGTTAACTTTAGCTTGGCTCTCTCTGTGTGTTCGTGCCGTGGGTGGAGGGGTTTTTCCGTTGGCAGAAAGCAATGGCTAGCTAGTATGCTAACTATTCTAGCTAACTAACTGGCTGAATAAGTTGACGACAGACTCGCTCATGCTGTCGGGACTAACCCACAACGTTAGACACGGACACGAATGATCTGCTTGGCGTGTTGACACACTGGTGGTTTGTTGTGGCCGAGTATTGGTGCTAAACCGTGTTGTTGGAGGCTGGCATGCTAGTTGGCTGTGGCGTCATAGGACTAGGTACCCTGGACGGTTTTCACGGAAGAATAATGTACCAAGTTAGCTAGCTGAATAAACTAAGTTAGTCTATTCCTAGAAAACATTGAACCGCTGAAGTTTACAACAATTATAGTTTCTGAGGTGGAAGTTGGGAGAGTTATATTTGGGTGTTTTAGTGAAACGTAAGTGAGGAAGGCCCCGCTCTCTCGCTTTCCCAGATGTTTAGTTCATTTCATTCCGATCTCCTTTGCATTATTGTAGCCATTTTCTGTAGCCTGTCAACTATGCCTCTGTCTATCCCTGTTCTCTCCTCTCCACACAGGCTATACAAACGCCTCACACCGCGTGGCTGCTGCCTCTCTAACCTGGTGGTCCCTGCACGCACGACCCACGTGGAGTTCCAGGTCTCCGGCAGCCTCTGGAACTGCTGTTCTGCGGCCAACAAGGCAGAGTTCATCTCAGCCTATGCTACCCTCCAGTCCCTCGACTTCTTGGCGCTGACGGAAACATGGATTACCACTGAAAACACTGCTACTTCTACTGCTCTCTCCTCGTCTGACCATGTGTTCTCGCATACCCCGAGAGCATCTGGTCAGCGGGGTGGTGGCACAGGAATCCTCATCTCTCCCAAGTGGACATTCTCTCTTTTTCCCCTGACCCATCTGTCTATCTCCTCATTTGAATTCCATGCTGTCACAGTCACTAGCCCATTCAAGCTTAACATCCTTGTCATTTATCGCCCTCCAGGTTCCCTTGGAGAGTTCATCAATGAGCTTGATGCCTTGATAAGTTATTTTCCTGTGGATGGCTCACCCCTCACAGTTATGGGTGACTTTAACCTCCCTACGTCTACCTTTGACTCATTTCTCTCTGCCTCCTTCTTTCCACTCCTCACCTCTTTTGACCTCACCCTCTCACCGTCCCCCCCTACTCACAAGGCAGGCAATACGCTTGACCTCATCTTTACTAGATGCTGTTCTTCTACTAATCTCACTGCAACTCCCCTCCCTGTCTCCAACCACTACTTTGTATCCTTTGCTCTCTCGCTCTCCTCCAACACTACTCACTCTGCCCCTACTCAGATGGTAATGTGCCGTCGCAACCTTCGCTCTCTCTCTCCCGCTACTCTCTCCTCTTCCATCCTATCATCTCTTCCCTCTGCTCAATCCTTCTCCCTCCAATCTCCTGATTCTGCCTCCTCAACCCTCCTCCCTTTCTGCATCCTTTGACTCTCTATGTCCCCTATTCTCTCGGCCGGCTCGGTCCTCCCCTCCTGCTCCGCGGCTTGACGACTCATTGCGAGCTCACAGAACAGGGCTCCGGGCAGCCGAGCGGAAATGGAGGAAAACTAGACTCCCTGTGGAACTGGCATGTTTTCACTCCATCCTCTCTACATTTTCTTCATCTGTTTCTGCTGCTAAAGCCACTTTCTACCACTCTAAATTCCAAGCATCTGCCTCTAACCCTAGGAAGCTCTTTGCCACCTTCTCCTCCCTGCTGAATCCTCCTTCCCCTCCCCCCCCTCCTCCCTCTCTGTGGATGACTTTGTCAACCATTTTGAAAAGAAGGTTGACGACATCCGATCCTCGTTTGTTAAGTCAAATGACACTGCTGGTCCTGCTCACACTGCCCTACCCTATGCTTTGACTTCTTTCTCCCCTCTCTCTCCAGATGAAATCTTGCGACTTGTGATGGCCGGCCGCCCAACAACCTGCCCGCTTGACCCTATCCGCTCCTCTCTTCTCCAGACCATCTCCGGTGACCTAATCCCTTACCTCACCTCGCTCATCAACTCATCCTTGACCGCTGGCTATGTCCCTTCCGTCTTCAAGAGAGCGAGAGTTGCACCCCTTCTCAAAAAACCTACACTCGATCCCTCCGATGTCAACAACTACAGACCAGTATCCCTTCTTTCTTTTCTCTCCAAAACTCTTGAGCGTGCCGTCTTTAGCCAACTATCTTGCTATCTCTCTCAGAATGACCTTCTTGATCCAAACCAGTCAGGTTTTAAGACTGGTCATTCAACTCAGACTGCTCTTCTCTGTGTCACGGAGGCTCTCCGCACTGCTAAAGCTAACTCTCTCTCCTCTGCTCTTGTCCTTCTAGACCTGTCTGCTGCCTTTGGTACTGTGAACCATCAGATCCTCCTCTCCACCCTCTCCGAGTTGGGCATCTCCGGCGCGGCTCACTCTTGGATTGCATCCTACCTGACCAGTCGCTCCTACCAAGTGGCGTGGCGAGAATCTGTCTCCGCACCACGTGCTCTCACCACTGGTGTCCCCCAGGGCTCAGTTTTAGGCCCTCTCCTAATCTCGCTATACACCAAGTCACTTGGCTCTGTCATATCCTCACATGGCCTCTCCTATCATTGCTACGCAGACTACACACAACTAATCTTCTCCTTTCCCCCTTCTGATAACCAGGTGGCGAATCGCATCTCTGCATGTCTGGCAGACATATCAGTGTGGATGACGGATCACCACCTCAAGCTGAACTTCGGCAAGACGGAGCTGCTCTTCCTCCCGGAGAAGGACTGCCCGTTCCATGATCCTGCCATCACGGTTGACAACTCTGTTGTGTCCTCCTCCCAGAGTGCAAAGAGCCTTGGCGTGACCCTGGACAATACCCTGTCGTTCTCCGCTAACATCAAGGCAGTGACCCGATCCTGTAGGTTCATGCTCTACAACATTCGGAGAGTACGACCCTGCCTTACACAGGAAGCGGCACAGGTCCTAATCCAGGCACTTGTCATCTCCCGTCTGTATTACTGCAACTCGCTGTTGGCTGGGCTCCCTGCCTGTGCCATTAAACCCCTACAACTCATCCAGAATGCCGCAGCCCATCTGGTGTTCAACCTTCCCAAGTTCTCTCACGTCACCCCCGCTCCTCCGCACACTCCACTGGCTTCCAGTTGAAGCTCGCATCTGCTACAAGACCATGGTGCTTGCCTACGGAGCTGTGAGGGGAACGGCACCTCCGTACCTTCAGGCTCTGATCAGTCCCTACACCCAAAGCGAGGGCATTGCGTTCATCCACCTCTGGCCTGCTGGCCGCCCTACCTCTGCGGAAGCACAGTTCCCGCTCAGCCCAGTCAAAACTGTTCGCTGCTCTGGCACCCCAATGGTGGAACAACATCCCTCACGACGCCAGGACAGCGGAGTCACTCACCACCTTCCGGAGACACCCCACCTCTTTAAGGAATACCTGGGATAGGATAAAGTAATCCTTCTACTCCCCCTTACCCCACCCCAAAGAAAAAAAAAAAAACATCTTGTAAAGTGGTTATCCCACTGGCTATAAGGTGAATGCACCAATTTGTAAGTCGCTCTGGATAAGAGCGTCTGCTAAATGACGTAAATGTAAATGTAAATGTCCTTGGGGAAGTCGTGGTTGTGGGTGTGGGCAGTCGTGGTCTCCACAGCTGGGCCTACAAGATAATAAAATCCCACAGTGACAGTAGTGAATCATGGGGGCAACACTAGAGTTCTCCTGTCATCATAATATCAGGTAGATCAGGTGGAGAATATGGTAACTTACTATAGCAGATGAAAGGAAAGGAGTAGGCACAGGGCTTATTTATTAATTTAGTTTGATCCGAATAAGGATATAAAGACATCAGAATGCAGTTTAAACTCTGATTTACTGAAGGCCATCCTGGCAGCCAGTTCCTGAATGAGGAGTTACTCTGGTCAGACCATCTCCAGTAGTCTTGAAACAGGCCGATCCACACAGGCAGTCCCCTCAGGGATATCTTCTGATCTATCTCTGTGTTCTCAGTCTGGTTCCTCACACTGACCAGGTCTGTGTGATTCTGTCTACAGTAACTCTGAGCATCTCTCCACGTCTTTTCTATGTTTATGACGTGATACTGACAAATAAGACATGAGGAAGGTGAGTAGAACCCTGTAAACAGAATAATGATTCATGAGGGACATTTTCTCCAGGAACTTCTCACCCCCAACCACACTATCTATGCATCTTTGCACATGTGGTAAACTCAAATGTGCAAGCAAATACACACACACAAACTCACATTTAACTGACCTGAGATTAGGAGGGTGAGATACAAGAAAGTTTCCATCACTGTGAAATGAAAAGGAAATATGATAGGAGTAGTGAACAGAACCCCCTACACTCTGTTTAGAGTTGTGTTCCAAAAGTTTCGAAAATGTACCACTTACATCAATATTTTGCACCAAAATGATTGGAAACCATTACATGACATAGGTTTCTCTACATTAATGCTACAATTCCAACAGGATGATACATTTTAAGATGGCCTCACCTGTTGCTTGTAGGAAACTCTGTCTCGCTCCGTCTTTCTTGCTCTCTCCAGCTCTCTCTCCTTCTGTGTGTCTGTCACCCCCTGCTTGGCCCTCTATCCATCTTAAACTGATACTCATTGCTTTTAATTTGTTACTCATTTTCTTTGTTTCCAAATAGGGGTATGCAAAAAGTTATTATCTTACTCAAACAAACAGGTGGCACGTAGCATCCATAACAATGCAACAGGGTTGGACAAAGCCAGGGACACCAGCTGAGCAAGTTTAGGAACTGTTTCTTTGAAGCAAGAATTCATGAAAATATGTGGATTCTAATTAGTCGCAGTATCAACTGAACCTGGGTCGTCAGCTCGCCTCAAAACTGTATTAGCCCACTGAGCCAAGGCATAAGCTCAGGTCGTCACCAGTTCCCACAGACACAGTCAGAAACCCAGCCAATTTCTAGAATTTATATTTTTATCCCTCACCTTAACCACACTGCTAACCTTATGCCTAACCCTAACCTTAAACAAGGCAACAGTGAACATTTCTTCCCCCACCAATGATGCAGTGCCCCCCTTTGGGCCAATTGAGATATCATGTGACTAACACATTTCAGTTAATTGCTATAGCTCTGGCCTTGGGCCAATCAGTGTAATTTTGTAAATGCCAGATCTCTATGGCAAGATGCATCATTCACCTATGCTTAATCAAAACTGGGCCAGTACTGTCTGAGATATCGCTTGTGACTAACGTACGAACGAACGGACCGATGGAGACAGATCCACAATTCCTTCCCTGATTTCATCATGGCGGATAATCATGACCAAAAAGCTCATTTTTGTTTTTACAATTTCTACGATATAGCCAAAGTTGACTGTGGCTGTGGTAACTAGTGACAACCATAACCTCGGGAAGCCGACGCAAGTCTCCAGGTCTTAGGCACGGTTCCCCGAACCACCTCCTGATAGGGTCTGTGCGGTGTCGGAGGTGGAACTGTGTTAGAGCTGTCAAATCGAAACGTGCCTCCAGGCATTACACCTAAAGCGGACATTGCCATTGGCTGCAAGGAGTCGCATCAACAGAAATCCAATGCAGACTTTGAGCACTGGAATGTGAGATGTAATCTACACCTCCATTAGGATGATAGAAATCCTCATTATTTAGTTGAATGATTTTTCACTTTGAGCGTCATTACGTCTACAGAACCTATACTTTCTATCTCTGAACTTCTAACCCCAGTGGGGTGGGTGTGGCTTCCTGACAATGATAATAATAATAATATGCCATTTAGCAGACGCTTTTATCCAAAGCGACTTACAGTCATGCGTGCATACATTTTTGTGTATGGGTGGTCCCGAGGATCGAACCCACTACCTTGGCGTTACAAGCGCTGTGCTCTACCAGCTGAGCTACAGAGGACCACATCACGGATTTGAAGGCTCTAATGCAGGTCCACCTCCAACACTGCCAAAACATCTTCTATGGCAGCCACGTAAGCACGAGTGGGCCTGGAACAAAATGTGTGGATTGCATGAGATTAGCCCGGGCCCACCCACTGGGGAGCCAGGCCCACCCAATCAAATATATTTTTTTAATTCTCTCTTGGGATACTATTTGTCTTTACCTAAATATGCAAACACCATCAGATAGAATTCATAGCGAGCAATCCACTGGAATCACATTCAGATTAATTTGAATGATATTCACTCTCATTGGATGGGTGGCCAAAAATAACTAACTGAAAGCCACACCCCCAATAAACCACACATCTGACTGCATTGAGGCATATGTCACTGTGCTTCTATGGCTATATGCACCATGTCACTGTGCTTCTATGGCTATATGCACCATGTCACTGTGCTTCTATGGCTATATGTACCATGTCACTGTACTTCTATGGCTATATGCACCATGTCACTGTGCTTCTATGGCTATATGCACCATGTCACTGTGCTTCTATGGCTATATGCACCATGTCACTGTGCTTCTATGGCTATATGCACCATGTCACTGTGCTTCTATGGCTATATGCACCATGTCACTGTGCTTCTATGGCTATATGTACCATGTCACTGTGCTTCTATGGCTATATGTACCATGTCACTGTGCTTCTATGGCTATATGCACCATGTCACTGTGCTTCTATGGCTATATGCACCAAGTCACTGTGCTTCTATGGCTATATGCACCATGTCACTGTGCTTCTATGGCTATATGCACCATGTCACTGTGCTTCTATGGCTATATGCACCATGTCACTGTGCTTCTATGGCTATATGCACCATGCCACTGTCTATTTAATTTGTTCATTTAGCACACAAGGGCTCATAATCCAGTGCCTTTATCACAGTCTATAAACTTATATCTTAGCTTTAATTAGCTTTAAAAATGCTACAAAATGAGATTAGCTATAAAACTGCACATTTCCACTCTTCCCCATTGCAACATTTGTAGAATTGCAGGAAATTAGCATTAAAACAGAAAGAGATAGAGAGAGATTGTAGAGTGGCGTATATGAGGTGAGTTGACCAAAAGTGGTGGAGGGGGAGGGACTTAGAGTTGGAAGAAGGGGAGAGGGAAGAGGGGGGAGGGTGAGTGAGTGAGGACTATATTTGGGAGTGACACTCCCATGTAACGTCACTTCACTAGAAAAGGGCTGGAGGTACACCACAGAGACAGGAAGGAACACCACAGAGACAGGAAGGAACACCACAGAGACAGGAAGGTACACCACAGCGACCGGTAGGAACAGCACTGCTCCCTACCAACAGTAAATACCACAACAGACAGTAAATATCCTAACCCAGCAGCAAAGAAACCCAGCAGCAATCCTAGCCCAGCAGCAATCCCTAACCCAGCGAAATAACCTAACCCAGCAGTAAATATCCTAACCCAGCAGTAAATATCCTAACCCAACAGTAAATATCCTAACCCAGCAGCAAATAACCTACCCGGGCCTAACCAGCAGTAAATATCCTAACCCAGCAGTAAATATCCTAACCCAGCAGTAAACATCATAACCCAGCAGTAAATATCATAACCCAGCAGTAAAGGTCATAACCCAGCAGTAAATATCATAACCCAGCAGTAAATATCCTAACCCAGCAGTAAATATCATAACCCAGCAGTAAATATACCGCGTAAAGGTATAACCCAGCAGTAAATATCATAACCCAGCAGTAAATATCATAACCCAGCAGTAAAGGTCATAACCCAGCAGTAAAGGTCATAACCCAGCAGTAAATATCATAACCCAGCACCCCTGACTAGCACTACTCCCCATGTATTTGCAGTAAATGACATTCACCCACTGCATCTGGGCTGATAAAATATACTCCGTCTCTCCATCCTCTCTCTCTCCCTCTCTGCCTTTCTCATCTGGTCCCTCTGTTTTTGGTCCCTCTTTATTTAGGTCATTCTCCTTGTCTTTCACTCTCTCTTCATCTGTCTCTCTCTCTGTGTTCTCCCTTTCTCTTGTTCTTTCTCTCCATCTCTCTCAGAAAGACATGGCATCTTTCTGTCACGTTGCCCGTGTTTGTTTCTGTCACTTTAATAGTGCTACACTCTTTCACCTTTTTTCAGTCCAATTCTGTGTGTGTGTGTGTGTGTGTGTGTGTGTGCCTGCATGAGTGAGTGAGTGAGTGAGTGAGTGAGTGAGTGAGTGAGTGAGTGAGTGAGTGAGTGAGTGAGTGAGTGAGTGAGTGAGTGAGTGAGTGAGTGAGTGTGTTTGCATCTGTTACTTGTGTGTTGGTGCATTACACATCCAGTGTATGTGGCTGTCTGATTGGTATTGCGTCTGTGCCTGTTTTTATGTTCCTTTGGTGCATGTCATTTCCTGCTCTCCAGTCAAACCACAAAGCAACTCTAAAAGCACTATGGAATCCCATTCAATTACAATAGTGACATCATTTAGGTGATTTAGGGCCCTAAGCATTGACCCCATGAGAACCTGCTCATCTCACTCCTCCCCATATTCAGCAACAGACCTTTAAAAACCACAAACAAAGGGATGGAGAATTTGATACGATGCTACTGAAATAGCATTTATACTCATTCTTTACATAGTAGTAGTTTTTTTTAAAGGGAATTGAACATAGAAGGTAGATCTCACTCTCATTTTGAAAATAAAAAAATACCCCTTTTTGTGTGTGTGTGTGTGTTTTTTTTTGTTTAACTATCGTTGTGCGTACCAGAAATCCTCACAAGGATAGTTAATCAGTGATAATTCAGACAATTGGGGACATGCTGCCTGTCCCCACAAGGAAAAATGTTATTTTAAGCTTAGGGGTTAGATTTAGGGTTAGTGTTAAAATTAGGGTCAGAGTTCAAATTAAAGTTAGGGTTAGCGGTTATGGTTAGGTCTAGGGTGAGGGTTAGGAGTTAGGTATAGTTTTAGGGTTTGGGGTTAAGCTTAGGGGTTATGGTTGGGTTTAGGGTTAAAAGTTAGGGTTAGATTTAGGGAATCAATTATTTGGTCCCCACTAGGATAGCAATACAAAACTGTGTGTGTGTGCGTATATATATAGTTTGCATAAAGATAGTGAAGGAAAATACAGCATATGGAGAGAGAGAGAGAGAGAGAGAGAGAGAGAGAGAGAGAGAGAGAGAGAGAGAGAGAGAGAGAGAGAGAGAGAGAGAGAGAGAGAGAGAGAGAGAGTTCTACTTTTTATGTTCAATTCCCTCTGAAAATAACTATTATGTAAAGAATGAGTATAAATGCTATTTCAACAGCATCGTATCAAATTCTCCATCCCTTTGTTTGTGGATTTTAAAGGTCTGTTGCTGAACATGGGGAGGTTGTGAGGCAGGTAGGATATACTTTTGTACAGTATATATATACTACATGACCAAAAGTATGTGGACACCTGCACTTCCCCCTTTGCTGCTACAACAGCCTCCACTATTCTGGGAAGGTTTTCCACTAGATGTTGGAACATTGCTGCGGGGACTTGCTTCCATTCAGCCACAAGAGCATTAGAGAGGTCGGGCACTGGTGTTGGGCGATTAGGCCTGGCTCGCAGTCGGCGTTCCAATTCATCCCAAAGGTGTTCGATGGGGTTGAGGTCCGGGCTCTGTGGCGGCCAGTCAAGTTCCTCCACACCGATCTCGACAAACCATTTTATGTATGGACCCAGCTTTGTGCACAGGGGCATTGTCATGCTGAAACAGGAAAGGGCCTTCCCCAAACTGTTGTCACAAAGTTGGAAGCACAGAATTGTCTAGAATGTCATTGTATGCTGTAGTGTTAAGATTTCCCTTCACTGGAACTAAGTGGCCTAGCCCGAACCATGAACAACAGCCCCAGACCATTATTCCTCCCACCAAACTTTACAGTTGGCACTATGCATTGGGGCAGGTAGCGTTCTCCTGGCATCTGCCAAACCCAGATTTTTCAGTCAGACGGCCAGATGGTGAAGCGTGTTTCATCACTTCAGAGAACGCGTTTCCACTACTCCAGAGTCCAATGGCAGCGAGCTTTACACCACTCCAGCCAACGCTTGGCATTGCGCATGGTGATCTTAGGCTTGTGTGCGGCTGCTCGGCCATGGAAACCCATTTCATGACGCTCCCGACCAACAGTTCGTGTGCTGACGTTGCTTCCAGAGGCAGTTTGGAACTTGGTAGTGAGTGTTGCAACGGAGTAGAGATGATTTTTAAGTGCTACGCGCTTCAGCACTCAGCGGTCCCGTTCTGTGAGCTTGTGTGACTTTGCGGTTGAGCCGTTGTTGCTCCTAGATTTTTCCACTTGGTGTGGGATAACCTGTGCTGGGCTTGGTGTGGGATAACCTGTGCTGGGCTTGGTGTGGGATAACCTGTGCTGGGCTTGGTGTGGGATAACCTGTGCTGGGCTTGGTGTGGGATAACCTGTGCTGGGCTTTTGTCCCTGGCTTTGTCCAACCCTGTTGCCATAGTGATGGATGCTACGTGCCACCTGTTTGTTTGAGTAAGATGATAACTTTATGAGAATGTCTACTCCTTTTTGCATACCCCTATTTGGAAACAAAGATAATGAGTAACAAATTCAAAGCAATGAGTATCAGTTTAAGATGTATAAAGGGCCAAGCAGGGGGTGACAGACACACAGAAGGAGAGAGAGCCGGAGAGAGCAAGAAAGACGGAGCGAGACAGAGTTTCCTACAAGCAACAGGTGAGGCCATCTTAAAATGTATCATCCTGTTGGAATTGTAGCATTAATGTAGAGAAACCTATGTCATGTAATGGTTTCCAATCATTTTGGTGCAAAATATTGATGTAAGTGGTAAATTTTCAAAACTTTTGGAACACAACTCTAAACAGAGTGTAGGGGGTTCTGTTCACTACTCCGATCATATTTCCTTTTCATTTCACAGTGATGGAAACTTTCTTGTATCTCACCCTCCTAATCTCAGGTCAGTTAAATGTGAGTTTGTGTGTGTTTTTGTGCGACACGTACGTGTGTGTGTGTGTGTGTGTGTGTGTGTGTGTGTGTATTTGCTTGCACAATTGAATTGCACAGATCCATAGATAGTGTGGTTGGGGGTGAGGGGTTGCTGGAGAAAATGTCCCTCATGAATCAGTATTCTATTCCATCAGTATCACGTCATGAACATAGAAAAGGGTAAATGCGTTCATGTATGCTGGGTGTGAGTGTGTTTATGGCTGTAGGTGTGTGTGTGTTTATGGATGTAGTTGGTGTGTGTGTGTTTGCACAGCAGGGTGTACTGTATGTTCACAGATCCATAGATGAGTGTGGTGGGGGTTGAGAAGTTGCCGGAGAATATGTCCCTCATGAATCATTATTCTGTTCACAGGCTTCTACACACCTTCCTCATGTCTTCATCAATTTCACCTCATTACCAACTCTATGACCTGGACTGACGCCCAGAGTTACTGCAGAGAGAATTACACTGACCTGGCCACAGTAGATGACATGGAGGACCTGAACAGGCTGATTACTAGTGGCAGTAGTACTTCTTCCTTGTTCTGGATCGGACTGAAGAAAGGAGACTCCATGAAGTGGCAGTGGTCTCTCGCAGACAGACGTTTCTACAGAGAGGGGGAGACTGAGTTCAGAAACTGGGACACTGGGACGCCCCAAAATGGCAACTGTGCTTTTATGAGTACAGCTGGGATGTGGAACAACGCCTCCTGTGATGACCAGCATCACTTCATCTGTTATGATGGTGAGTGTTTACATACTAACGATGAAGCCTGTTCTAAGTGCCAGGGCTGTCATTGAGTTGAAACATACTCATGATGGCTTTAAGTTGTTAATCAGTTATTTATCTGTTATCACATCAATGAGAACATGTACAATAGATGATCAGTAGATGATTTTTGTATTGATTATTAAATTTGACTTTTGCAGGAAAAAAAGACACCAAACTAACATACGTCTTAATTCAGGAGAACAAGACCTGGAGAGATGCTCAGAGTTACTGCAGACAGAATCACACAGACCTGGTCAGTGTGAGGAACCAGAAAGAGAACACAGAGATAGATCAGAATATCCCTGAGGGGACTGCCTGTGTGGATCGGCCTGTTTCAAGACTCCTGGAGATGGTCTGACCAGAGTAACTCCTCATTCAGGAACTGGATGTCAGGATGGCCTTTTAATAGATCAGAGAAGAAAATGCATTCTGATGTATTTCTCTCCTTCTTCTTCTGATCATACTAAATGGATACATCATCCCTGTGTCAGCTCCTTTCCTTTCATGTGCTATGGTAAGTTACCATATTCTCCACCTGATCTACCTGATATTATGATGACAGGAGAACTCTAATGTTGCCCCCATGATTCACTACTGTCACTGTGGGATTTTATTCTGTTGTAGGCCCAGCTGTGGAGACCCCTGAGAAACCTCAACTGAAGAGACAGGTGGTGAGAGTGAAGATGACCCCAAAGGATCCAAATCTGAACCTCAGCGATCCTGCTGTTCAGGACGACATCTTACAAGAGGTGAGTTTCACCCTGTTCATGAAGAACAAACTCAGTAATGATACAAACTGTACAGACCTCATCTCTGGTCTGGGTCCTAGTCAGTTATGGATGACCTCCTCCCTGGTCTGGGTCCTAGTCTGTTGTGGATGACCTCCTCTCTGGTCTGGGTCCTAGTCCATTGTGGATTACCTCCTCTCTGGTCTGGGTCCTAGTCTGTTGTGGATGACCTCCTCTCTGGTCTTGGTCCTAGTCTGTTGTGGATGACCTCCTCTCTGGTCTGGGTCCTAGTCTGTTGTGGATGACCTCCTCTCTGGTCTGGGTCCTAGTCCATTGTGGATGACCTCCTCCCTGGTCTGGGTCCTAGTCTGTTGTGGATGACCTCCTCTCTGGCCTGGGTCCTAGTCCATTGTGGATGACCTCCTCTCTGGTCTGGGTCCTAGTCTGTTGTGGATGACCTCCTCTCTGGTCTGGGTCCTAGTCTGTTGTAGATACCCTTCTCTCCTGGCCGTGACACCACTCTCCGAGGGTGTCTCAGGGAGAATGGGATATCCAAAAAGCACAATTCCAATTCACAAATTTTTTAAACACACTTGTAAATGTGTGAAATAGGGCACATATAAGCATAATCTCATCATAATGTCAAAGGGTTGAAGTCAAGTATGTCCCAGTATATAAGGAAGGAATAGTAGTTGTAGATCTTCAGAATGACTATTACAGAGTGAAATATTGTGTGTGTGTGTGTGTGTGTGTGTGTGTGTGTGTGTGTGTGTGTGTGTTTCTCCAGATAAGGAACAAGCTGAAGGAGCAGGGGTTACCTGCAGACACCAAAGTGATGTGGAAAAAGCAGCCCGATGGGAAGGTCTTCAACAAGGAGAAAGAGGGGTCTCCCAAGAAAGAAGAGGAGGAGGAGAAGAAGAGGATGATGACAAAGAGAGAACTCTAATAATATCAAATGTTCTCCTGACATTTCTCTTTTTATTTACATTCATTATCTGTACTGGTCTAGATTTTCTCAGCTTAATTGAAATAGTTATTTTTCTGAGATAAAGGATTTTTTTTTGTCATATACAGTGGGGGAAAAAAGTATTTAGTCAGCCACCAATTGTGCAAGTTCTCCCACTTAAAAAGATGAGAGAGGCCTGTAATTTTCATCATAGGTACACGTCAACTGTGACAGACAAAATGAGAAAAACAATTCCAGAAAATCACATTGTAGGATTTTTTATGAATTTATTTGCAAATTATGGTGGAAAATAAGTATTTGGTCACCTACAAACAAGCAAGATTTCTGGCTCTCACAGACCTGTAACTTCTTCTTTAAGAGGCTCCTCTGTCTTCCACTCGTTACCTGTATTAATGGCACCTGTTTGAACTTGTTATCAGTATAAAAGACACCTGTCCACAACCTCAAACAGTCACACTCCAAACTCCACTATGGCCAAGACCAAAGAGCTGTCAAAGGACACCAGAAACAAAATTGTAGACCTGCACCAGGCTGGGAAGACTGAATCTGCAATAGGTAAGCAGCTTGGTTTGAAGAAATCAACTGTGGGAGCAATTATTAGGAAATGGAAGACATACAAGACCACTGATAATCTCCCTCGATCTGGGGCTCCATGCAAGATCTCACCCCGTGGGGTCAAAATGATCACAAGAACGGTGAGCAAAAATCCCAGAACCACACGGGGGACCTAGTGAATGACCTGCAGAGAGCTGGGACCAAAGTAACAAAGCCTACCATCAGTAACACACTACGCCGCCAGGGACTCAAATCCTGCAGTGCCAGACGTGTCCCCCTGCTTAAGCCAGTACATGTCCAGGCCCGTCTGAAGTTTGCTAGAGTGCATTTGGATGATCCAGAAGAGGATTGGGAGAATGTCATATGGTCAGATGAAAAAAAACTCAACTCGTCGTGTTTGGAGGACAAAGAATGCTGAGTTGCATCCAAAGAACACCATACCTACTGTGAAGCATGGGGGTGGAAACATCATGCTTTGGGGCTGTTTTTCTGCAAAGGGACCAGGACGACTGATCCGTGTAAAGGAAAGAATGAATGGGGCCATGTATCGTGAGATTTTGAATGAAAACCTCCTTCCATCAGCAAGGGCATTGAAGATGAAACGTGGCTGGGTACTAGCATCTACGGTTTACTGTTGTCCGGTAGTTTCACTAAGATAACAGTAGAGACAGGAAGCTACAGCACCAGGAAGTGGATATGAGTATAAACAAAACATTTACTGGAAAAGACTCTAGTTTCAGTCCGTGACCAGTAGAAATTACCTTTGTCACTTGTTGCATTTTACTTTCCCAGGTTGTAATAGTGTAGCATGGTGTCTGTAGTATGGTGTCTGTAGCAGTGTAGCATGGTGTCTGTAGTATGGTGTCTGTAGCATGGTGTCTGTAGCAGTGTAGCATGGTGTCTGTAGTATGGTGTCTGTAGCATGGTGTCTGTAGCAGTGTAGCATGTGTCTGTAGCATGGTGTCTGTAGCAGTGTAGCATGGTGTCTGTAGTATGGTGTCTGTAGCATGGTGTCTGTAGCAGTGTAGCATGGTGTCTGTAGTATGGTGTCTGTAGCATGGTGTCTGTAGCAGTGTAGCATGTGTCTGTAGCATGGTGTCTGTAGCAGTGTAGCATGGTGTCTGTAGCATGGTGTCTGTAGCAGTGTAGCATGTGTCTGTAGCATGGTGTCTGTAGCAGTGTAGCATGGTGTCTGTAGCATGGTGTCTGTAGCAGTGTAGCATGTGTCTGTAGCATGGTGTCTGTAGTATGGTGTCTGTAGCAGTGTAGCATGTGTCTGTAGCATGGTGTCTGTAGCAGTGTAGCATGTGTCTGTAGCATGGTGTCTGTAGCATGGTGTCTGTAGCAGTGTAGCATGTGTCTGTAGCATGGTGTGTGTAGACCAGTGCTCTCCAACCCTGTTCCTGGAAAGCTACCCTCCTGTAAGTTTTCGCTCCAACCCCAGTTGTAACTAAGCTGATTTAGCTTATCAACCAGCTAATTATTAGAATCAGGTGCGCTAGATTAGGGTTGGAATGAAAACCTACAGGAGGGTAGCTCTCCAGGAACAGGGTTGGAGAGCAAATGTTAACCCCTCCCTCGCTTGGTTCCCATGTGTATCGTGTTCGCCAAGGCTGTGTCTGGCTTATGCTATGCTGCCGTCCTCCCGTGTCTACTGGCCAATGAGAGAGTGGTTTTATGTCATGCCAATGTACCCCTTCTCTTCCACTACCAGACACTCTGTCCTCCAGGGCAAAGGGCTGGGTATGGTACAAGCATGGTCCCCTGTCTCCTTCTTAGTCAACACCAAGGAGTGACAACACACACAGAA
The DNA here is from genome assembly GCF_020615455.1 of Coregonus clupeaformis. Taxonomy (NCBI): domain Eukaryota; kingdom Metazoa; phylum Chordata; class Actinopteri; order Salmoniformes; family Salmonidae; genus Coregonus; species Coregonus clupeaformis. The sequence goes on along the minus strand of NW_025534400.1, from coordinate 1,522 downwards.
GTGCAAGCACGGACGCACGCACACACACACACACACACACAGTCATACACCCCTCCTTCTTGCTTTCTTACTCACACACACACACAGGTCCCATATAGCAGAACCAGCGTTGGTACCGTAGGCCACTCAGCAGTATTCATTATGGACTAGGGAGCAGGAGAGGGAACCGGAGAGGGAGCCTGAGAGGGAGAGGGAGCCGGAGAGGGAGAGTGGAGAGGGAGAGGGAACCGGAGAGGGAGGGGGAGAGTGAGCCAGAGAGTGAGCCGGAGAGTGAGAGGGAGAGGGAGCCGGAGAGGGAGCCGGAGAGGGAGAGGGAGAGGGAGCCGGAGAGGGTGAGGGAGCTGGAGAGGGAGAGGGAGCCGGAGAGGGAGCCGGAGAGGGAGAGGGAGACGGGGAGGGAGAGGGAGAGGGCCTAGTGTTATCAGACACTGCAGCAGCCCAGTTGGGCCTCCACGGGGCAAGCCTGCCATCTAGAGACCAGACAGGTCACTTAAGATCCACTTAGAAATTCAACGTCCGTCCAGGTTCCCAGGACATCAGGACACACATTCAAGCCGCCACTAGGGGCAACAGTGAGCGCAATTACAATCAAGTAGGCTGGTGGCTTGCTAGGGCGTTGTGGAAACATGCACACAGATGCACACGCACATTCACACACTTCCCTGTCCCTCCCCCTCATTCTCTACCCCATGTATCTCCGGACAGTACAGTCAGTAGAGGGAGAAAGAGAGAGGAGTGTCTTGATCTCTCAAGGCCCTATCACCCTAATTGTCTTCAAAGCAGATTCCTGACAGTCATCACTTCTCCTGGCATTGAATGTCCTTGGCCTCGGCTCTCTCTGTCTCTTCTCTCTCCATCTGTCTCTCTCTCTCTCTCTCTCCCATCGCTCTCTCTCTCTGCATAGGAGGAACAGTGAAGTCAAACACACATTCACATTCAACAGCAGTCCTCTCATCACCATGGTTTCACACCAAAGACCATTCTCTGAAAAATCACCCGAAATCAGCATTAACCTGTGCTTCAGTCCTACCTGGATTACTATTGACTACTAAGATATGAATGTGTTCATATGATCCTATTTGAATACCCCCTTTCTCTTTCTTGCAGGGGAGGGAGGCATACATGTATCGTTGGTGTGGAGGGGGAAATAGTATGTAGGTGTGTGTGTGTGCATATGTGTGTGAGTGAATTGCTATGTGTGTCTACACACGCCCATGTATGTGCGAGCGACTGCACGTCGGGACAGCAGGGAGCGGAGGATCCTCTTTTTCTCATGCTACACCTCCGCGACAGTCAGCTCAGCTCAGGGGGAACCTGGGACTTAATAAGTCAGTAACTTCAAGGAGAAAGACATGTATTATTCATTGGCAGACATCTCCTGAATTCACTCAAATCAAATTCGCCTGCCTTTGTTTTGAGAGATCAAGTCTGCGGTTTGACACATATAGAATTGATTGAATTTATTTGATCGAGAGGGAGAGGTGGAAAGGGAAGGTTGTGTGTGGTGTGAATATATATATAT